>NC_057862.1:232018386-232038386 GCF_019393635.1 Dromiciops gliroides
ACAAGACAGGAAGTCGAATTAAACCCGCACTACCAAATATACTGAACATCAACTCCATATGAAGAGGACAAAGTATACTGGCTCCTAGAGGGTAAACCATCATTAGCATAAGCAAAGGGGTCAAATTTGAGAAGCCAGTTAGTGAGGTAGATTATTGTTGTTTGTCCTTTGTTCGATAGGAGTACCATGACATCACGGTAATATCATGACTTGCACTGAATTGGATTTAAGTGAGGAAGGGCTGTGCAAGGTCACCAGCCTCATTAACCTCACTCTCTCCTCCAGAGCCATCTGGGTCCAGTGGCAAGATATAGATCAGGACAACTGGAGATGATCTGGGATGTTTTAAGGCAATTGGGGTTAAGTGACTTGCTCAGGGTCACACAGGTAGTGACTGAGGTGAGATTTGAACTCAGGTCCTCTTGACTCCAGGACCAGCACTCTATCCACTGTGCCACCTAGCCATCTCATGAAGATTACCTGAAGTCAGGCAGACCTGGGTTCAATCCTGCTTCAGCTGCTTGCTAGTCATGTGACCCTTTGTATGTCCCTTCAATTCATTGAGTCTCAGTTTCCTCACTGCAAAGATGAGGAGATGGATTCAGTATCCTCAAAGGTCCCTTCCAGTTCTAAATCTATGATCCTTTATTAAATAAAAAAAGAAAGAAAAGAAAATTGGGCTGACTGTGGGTAATGAAAGCTATCATCTTAAGGAAAATTTTCCCTCTAGAAAAGGAACTGAGCTTCAGCAGCCATGAAAGAAAAGAATCAGTGGGGCAGAGTTGGAAAGAACCTCAAAGGTGATTTAATCCCTTCACCCTCCCCAGCCTCTACTTAAATACTTCTGATAGCTTGTTATTTTGCAAGGTAGCTAGTTCCAACACTGGGCAGCTCTATTTTTTAAAAGTTATTCCTTATGGTGAGCTGAAACTTGGTAGTTTATATCTTCCCATCAACCCTTGTTCTGCCTTCCCAAGCAACGGAGGGGGAGGGGAGGAAATAGTTTTCTCCCTCTTTTTGCAGACAGACTTTTGAATAACTGAAGGCAATTATGAACCCCTGCCTACCAACCCCAATTACTACTCTCTTCCAGCGATTCACTGTGAACTAATGGGGTCCTTCACTTTCTACTGAGAACTTGGCTTCTTCTAACACAAGCTAACTGCCACCTTCAATTCATGCAGAGGACCAGGGGTTTGAAAGTAGTAGTACAGGGACAGTTAGATGGCACAGTGGATGGAGCACTGGCCCTGGATTCAGGAGTACCTGAGTTCCAATCCGACCTCAGACACTTGACACTTACTAGCTGTGTGACCCTGGGCAAGGCACTTAACCCCAATTGCCTCACAAAAAAAAAAAAAAAAGAAAGTAGTAGCACTAGTACTAGAACTCATAGTACTAGTGGTAATGTTACTAGTAGTTGTCATTGAGTCATGTCCATCTCTTCATGATCTCATGGACCATAGCACTCCAATACTATAAATGGGGTTTTCCTGGCAAAGATTCTACAGTGGTTTGCCATTTCTTTCTCCAATAGATTAAGGCAAACAGAGGTTAAATGACTTACCCAGGGTCTCACAGCTAGTAAATATGTGAGACCAGATTTGAACTCAGGTCTTCCTGACTCCATGGAGTCCCAGAACTCTAACCACTGAGCCATCCAGCTGCCTCACTAATAGTAACATGTATCATTTACACAGTGCTTTAAGTTTTGCAAAGACCTATTGCAAATATTTTCTCATTTGATCCTCACAACAACTCTGGGAGATAGGAGTTATTATTATCCACATTGTGTAGATGAGGAAATGGAGGAGAAGTGACTTGTCCAAGTTTACACAACTAATGTCTGAGACTAGATTTGAACTCCAGTCCCAGTGCCCTATCAATGAAGTCACCTAGTTGCCAAAAGAAGAATAACTCTACCTACTATGCAACCACTTCAAAATGATTGGTCCTGGATCCCCACTTGGAATATATGTGCATGTACTAGAATAGATGTCCAGATAAAATTAAAATTATATAATTTCATATATCTTAGTGGAAAGTCTCCACTGAGAGCTAGAGGTGTCAAGGTGTCTGCTGGTCTATGCCTCCAGCAGGGCTTCTCTGTAGGTACCTTTCAAAATTAAAAAAATGGCATCCTCCATGGATTGATTTCAGTTAAGCAGGACATGTCCTTTAAGTGGTTTACACATACATATATGTATGTAGATAATATATGTAAAGTGCAATGCAAACCTTAAATCAATGTATAAATGCAAGCTATTATGATTATATAAACCCATTCCCTGTTTATATACATGCCTTAATTAAGGACCCGGAAAAAGAATACTCCCTTGGGTTTTGTATCTTATGGCTCTTAAAAAGTGTCTCCTCACACACACTCCAGGAACATGAATTGTGAAACCCAACTGAGCAAGTACAACATGCATTAAGACTGTGAAAGCTGATAGGAGCCAAGAGACACATTAAAATGTAGCCACTAGTTATATATTCTACACACACAAAATAGCCAACAATCTCCATTAAGGCAACACTGAAAACTCAAGAGTCAGGAAATGCAAACAGCGATGTTCCCGAAGCAACTAAAATGCGGAATGCAGCTGCTCTGTCTGCCTTAGCAACAATTTGTGCATTATTGTTTGTGGCGTTAACTTCCGTCCCTTCCCCTGCCCCTGACACACACACACACAAAATGGCCACTTGCAGTTGGGTAAGGTAATACTTATCATTGAGACCACAGCTTGGAAGCTAGTGACCATTTGCAAATTTCAATTCTGGGACTAAAATGAAAGTGTAATTCTAAAGAACGAGGTGAGGGAAAACTTAACTTTGTTTCTGGTAGCCTCTGGGAAATGAAAAAGTATATAGACATGGTGCCCAAACTACACGGACTTGGGGGTTTGGGTAGGATTATAAGATTTAATAGTGTCCTGAAAAACGAAACACCCCCACTCCAAGCCAATATAGCAGAATCATTTCTGGCCCTCCCTGCTTCTTCCTCTCATCTGATGGATGGTCCAGTACAGGAGTGCTGGGCCTGGAATCAGGGTGACCTGAGTTCAAATCCAGCCTCAGACACATACTAGCTGTATAACCCTGGGCAAGTCACTTAACCTTTGTCTACTTCAGTTTCCTCATCTATAAAAAGGGGATAATAATAACACTTACTTGCATAAAGTGAGACCATATCTGTAAAGTGCTTCACAAATCTTAAAATACTCAGACACTTCCTTGTTGCATGATCCTAGTCGATTTGCTTAAGCTGTTTGCCTCAGTTTCCTCATCTACAAAAAGAGGATAATAGGGGGCAACCAGGTGGTGCAGTGGATAAAGCACCAGTCCTGGATTCAGGAGAACCTGAGTTCAAATCCAGCCTCAGACACTTGACACTTACTAGCTGTGTGACCCTGGGCAAGTCACTTAACCCTCAGTGCCCTGAAAAAAAAAAAAAAAAAGAAAAGAAAAAGGAAAATAAAAGCACCTACAAGCATGGAAACAAATGAGATCATATTTGTACAGTGCTTTGCTATCCTTTAAAATACTCATATACTTCCTAGTTGTGTGACTCTGGGAAAGTCACTTAACCTCATTTTGCCTCAGTTTCCTCAACTATAAAATGGGAATAATAATAACACTTCATTCCTAGCATTGTTGTGAAGAATACATAAGATTAATATTTGTATATTTGTAAAGCATCTAGCACAGTGCCTGCCATGTAGTGTCTTTCCTCTTCTAACAAGGCAAAAAGGGTTAGAATACCAAAGGACCACAAACTAAGGAGGAAGCATTTGGGTAGAAGAAAGGACTGGATTTGGAGTATGACAACCTCATTCAAACCCTAGTGCTGGGGCAACTAGGAGGAGCAGTGGATAAAGCACCAGCTCTGGATTATTCAGGAGGACTTGAGTTCAAATCTGGTCTCAAACATTTGACACTTACTAGCTGTGTGACCCTGGGCAAGTCACTTAACCCTCACTGCCCCGCAAAAAAACAAAAACAAAAACAAAAAAACAAACAAAAAAACCCCCCCACCAACCCTAATGCTGCCACTTTAAGAGTTCTATGACCCTGGGCAAATGAATTAAACTCTCTAGGCCTCAGGTTCCTCAAGAGAAGGTGGAGTAAATAATATCTAGGGCCCCTTCTGTGATCCAAAAAAAGAGGGACAGTAGCACAGAACTTACTAGTTCTCACTCCTACCTCATTCTGGCTCCAAACTAGCTTAAATTTCTTCAAAGACCACTGGTCAGCCAAGAATCCCCTCCCTCCCTGAAGGCTCTCAGTGACTTCAAATTTTACTCTTCCTCCCCACTCAATTCCAAACATCCTATCATTATCCATGGAGAAATATGGCCTTTTCTGAAAAGGAAGAGAGCCAACTGTAACGATTGGAATGACGCCACCTGCTGGAGACTTACTGTAGAAGAGTTCCGCCCATGAAGCGAAGGTCTTTGAGGGCAAGACCAGGAGTCTTTTCTTTGGCATCAGGAAGTGACGTTGGGTAGTGGGGGGAAGAAGGAAGAGACTAGCACTCTGTCGCGACTCTCTTTCCTTTGGACTCTGGTGGAGAGCAGAGCCTAGAAATGCGCTCTTCCTTTAATAGATAGGAATCTAGCCTTTCCTCTCTCTCTTTACCAATTCTTATTCTCCTTAATAAATGCTTAAAAGTCTAACTCTTGCTAAAGCTTATAATTTATTGGCGACCACTCATTGGATATTTTAGACAGACTAGCTAGAATTTTAGCCCTTACACCCCCAAAATAGGATGAAAGTAATGAGTATACTTGAACTTTCTAAACCTCTCTTGTACTTCCTTCCTCTGCCTGGGTCATAGACAAGTCACTTCATCTTTGCTTTTTGACCTCCTTATAAGACGTACTTTTTCCCCTAAAAAGCAATTTATAAAGTAAGAAAGCTTCACATACTCTTTCTCTCCAAGGGATGAAGGCAATACATATCTAAAGGAGAAGTTTGGTGAATTTCACTGAAACTACCACTAAATTTATGAAAGGCACTTCCATCTCCCTTCCCTTCCTTCCCTCAGCATTCATGGACAGAGACTTCTGGGACCCAAGTCCCTAAGGAGTTTTCCAATACCACATCATAACCCCCTTAGGAAACTAAGAACTAGCCCCATAGGAAACAAGCTTGCAGACTATAGATTGAAATTCAGACTGAGGAAAGGGGGTAGGGAAGAATGGGTAAATCCAGCAGAGAAAGAAATAATTAAGCTCTACTGTGTAATTTGAGAAAGTCCTCTACATAATTTTTACTCAACTGATCAATCAATCAATCAGCATTCATATGAGAACTTTAAATGTGCCAAGCACTGTGCTGGATTGAAATAGGGAAACAAAAATGAAATCAGTTCCTGCTCTAAAGAAGTTTACATGGGAGAGGGGCAACACACATAAATGCAAAGTTTTTGCTGTTCAGTTGTTTTCAACTCTTTGTGAGTCCATTTGGGATTTTCTTGGCAGAGATACTGGAGTTGAGTTTGCCATTTCCTTCTGCAATTAATTTTACAGATGAGGAAACTGAGGCAAACAAGGTAAGTGACTTGCCCAGGGTCACACAGCTAGGATGGTAAGGGCTAAAATTCTAGTCTGTCTAAAATATCCAATGAGTGGTCGCCAATAAATTATAAGCTTTAGCAAGAGTTAGATTTTTAAGCGTTTATTAAAGAGAAATAAGAATTTGGTAAAGAGAGAAAGAAGGCCTAGATTCCTATCTATTAAAGGGAGAGCGCATTTCTAGCTCTGCTCTCCACCAGGTCCAAAGGAAAGAGCCGAGACCGGAGCACAGTCTCTTCCTTCCTCCTCCCACTAGCCCGCGTCAAGAGTGACGCCAAAGAAAAGACTACTGGTCTTGCCCTCAAAAGACTTCGTTTCATGGGCGGAACTCTCTACAGTAAGTCTCCAGCAGGTGGTGTCATTCCAATCGTTACAAGGAAGCGTCTGAGACCAGATTTGAACTCAGGAAAATGAGTCTTTCCTGACTCCAGTCTTGGCACTCTCTATCCACTGTACCACCTAGCTGCCCTAAATGCGAAGCATATATACAAGATAAGCACAATCAGTCAGGGGCTCCTAGTTGCTAGGGGGAACCAGGAAATGCTTCATATAAGATGTAATACTTAGGCTGTACTTAAAGTACCAAGCTTTTAAAGAGGAGTAAGTAGAATGCATTTCAATCATAGGATACAGTTTGTACAAAAGCATGGAGATGGGAAATGGAAACTGGTGTCATTGGAGCAACCAACAGGCCTGTTTGCTAGACCCTAGAGTACATGTAGAGGAGTAATCAGTATAAGCCTGGAAATGGGAGTTTGGAGTCAGTCTGGGAAGGGCTTTGAAACATCAAAACAGAAGAGCGCCTGGATTTGACTTGGCCAGGCAGCTAGGTGGTGCAGTAGATAAAGCACCGCCCTGGATCAGGAGTACCTGAGTTCAAATTTGACCTCACACACTTGACACTTACTAGCTGTGTGACCCTGTGCAAGTCACTTAATTCCCATTGCCCCTCCCCCCAAAAAAAAGATGGCCACTAAGAAAGGCCAGTTAGGAAGGAAATGAGTTCGGATTTGGTCATTATGAGGTTTGAGATACATATGAGGCATCCATTTCAAGATGTCCAGTAGAAAGATGATGATTCAATACCTATGATCTATGACCCTAGACCTAGGATAGGGATCTTGTTGTTGTTCAGGTCACTTTTTAGTCATGTCTGACTCTCCATGTCCCTATTTGGGATTTTCTTGGCAAAGATACTGGAGTGATTTGTCCATTTCCTTCTCTAGCTCATTTAAAGATGAGGAAACTGAGACAAACAAGGTTAAGTGACTTGCACAGGGTCACACAGCTACTAAGTGTCTGAGACCAGATTTGAAGATGAATCTTCCTGACTCTAGGAGAGAGACCTTAGAGACTTTTTTACAGATGAGTAAACTGAAGCCTAAAAAGTTAAATGATTTTCTATTTACTACAAAGTAGCAAATAGCAGAACTAGAATTCAAACTCGAATCCTTTGACTCAATCCAGTGGTCTTTCCACTGCAACATATCTACTCCAGGGTTCAAATAGGAGTCATTTAGGGGCAGCTAGGTGGTTGCAGTGGATAGAGCACCGCCCTGGATTCAGGATGGACCTGATTCAAATCCAGACTCAGACACTTTACACTTACTGGCTGTGTGACCTCTGGGCAAGTCACTTAACCTTTGTTGCCCTGCAAAAAAAAAAAAAAAAAAGGAGTCATTTACATAGAAATGATATTTGAATCCCGGAACAGTAGATAAAACCTGGAATTGAAGTCAGGGAGACCTGATTCAAATCCTGCTTCAGATACTTGCTAAGCAATTCACTTAACCTCTGTCTGCCTCAGTTTGCTCACCTGTAAAATAGGGATAATAATAGTACCTATAGAGGGTGGACAGGTGGCACAGTAGATAAAGCACTGGCCCTGGATTCAGGAGGTCCTGAGTTCAAATCCAACCTCAGACACTTAACACTTGCTAGCTATGTGACCCTGGGCAAGTCACTTAACCCTCATTGCCCCTACAAAAAAGAAAAGAAAAAGACACTGCTAACTTGTGGGGAGCAGGAATGGGACATTTCACATTTAGGTAATTGGTACCCAGAAATCCGTTAACTCACACAGTTCATGTTCCAGATTTTCAAATCAGCCTCCCCTTCACCTCCACCCACTTCAAATTGCTCCAGTTACCAAACACAGTACCTTTCACCGAAGAACTCAAAGCACCCACAATTTCTGGGCCTGAAAACAGAATAAGTTTTATCACAGAGACAGACTGCTGCTTTACTTGATGAGTACAAGGTCAGTTTATTTTTAAAAGCTGCTGCTGGTCGCTGCCATCCTGAAAATCTTTGGAAAATACATTATTTAGAACCATTGCAGACTGGGGAAACAAGGGTTGAGAATAGATATATATGGTGACACATTAAAAGGGGCCCCATATTGCTTTTAAATAGGTCACCAAAGACATCCATTTCTGGAAAACAACAGTAGTAATGACAGCCTACTAGCAAGACCATTTCTAAATATATCATGGGAACAAAAAGGCCAGGACCAACCTTTGTCCTTTTCCTTTTCCATTTGAAGTGTTACCTGGAGAGTAACAGGGAGAGCAATCCACAGTGATCCATTACAAACAACTCTACTTTACTATAAAGTCTTGAGGAGGTCTCTTTCACCTTCTATCAATCTATAACAAAGATTTCCTGCCTTGTTCCTTGCTCTCGTGGCAAGGAATTCTACCCACCAAATTGCTTTATCCTCTTTCCTCTTCCTCTCATATCCTCCGCACCCCCCAAACTGTACGTGTCCCACCTATGCACAATTCTTTTCCCCCTTTTGATCCTGAGGATTATAAATTTGTCTGTGATGAAGGTTCACTAGGAGAGGGATGAAAGATCACATACATCTAAAGTTAACATTCCTATCATGGGACAGCAATAAGTTTTGTTCACACTGAGAGTGAGAGAGAAAAAAAAGATCGGTTACATTATTGGTCAAGGAGGAGCATGGAAGCAAACAGGAAGGAAATTATAAATTCATTCAGGAACCACATCCATTACCATCTTTCTGAGTTTGGATCTCTGAGTTCCAGGGATCTGGAATGCCAAAAGTTTGATGAAGACTCAGAGGCTATTCACACATTCTTTCATTAGGGTATAGGTGGGTTTCCAAATCCTTCTGAGACCTGATTGCTGTGGCACCCACAGACTGGATGCAGATACTAGCTCCCAACCACACAATACTTGAGGGATAGAGGCAGATTTTATTCACATCCCAGACGAGCCTTTGATACCATCCACCTGAAGCTCTTAGAAAAGTCAAGGTTTAGGTAAAGATGGATTTAATCACTAATCCTGAAAGGGTTGGAAAGTTTACTTTTCACCCATATAGTGATAGAACCAGAATTCATATTAGTTAGGTTAATGATTGATAATCCATATCAGAGTGTGTCAGCAAGTCATTTGTGTAAAAGTACATTGAACTCTCTCTCTCTCTCTCTCTCTCCTCTCTCTCTCTCTCTCTCTCTCTGCAGGGCAATGAGGGTTAAGTGACGTGCCCAGGGTCAACACAGCTAATGTCAAGTGTCTGAGGCTGGATTTGAACTCAGGTCCTCCTGATCCAAGGCTGGTGCTTTATCCACTGTGCCACCTAGCTGCCCCTGAACTTTTTGGAAATGAGTCACAGAGATAGGGTCTCAGAGGCTCCAGCCAAAATTTTAGAATTTTCACCCAGGTAAGAAGTACCTATTTTCACCCTCACATCACATTATCGAACAGAAAATCCCTAGCACAGTTTCCTTACTATAAGATAGGGTTAATAGTGCCTTCCACCATCTATCTTGCAGAATTATTGTGAAGACCAAATATAAAGAGTGCTTAAAAATCCTCTGAAAAGTAATGGCACTACACAAAAATTATGATTCATAGTAAGTAGAGAAAACCCATTGGCTTTCATAAAATCAGCACTTGGCTGAATGGTCTTAACTGGAGCCTTCAAATACTCATGCATGTTCTTCCATGCTAAGTTCCAGGCTGCCTGTTAGACTCTAGCAAAACTACAAAGACTGGCCCAGGAAAATCAAAACCCTGGTGGCAATTATGATTTGGGGCAAAAAAGGCACAGAGCAAAGCCCCTTCCCCACCCCATATTCATCTCTCATTGCCCCTTCCACTCCATGAAGGGGAGGGGCTAACAGCTATCCAACTAGTTGGAGTCACATACAATCTATTCTGGGGATGCTTCCTGAGGATCTATATGAACCTTAGAATTCATTAAGTTCCCAGTCCTGGGCTCCTGGGGCCATCTGATGATAAAATGCAAAAGTAAATGAATTTTCCAATGTCAGATGCCACTTTTTCCCCCAACTTTCCTCCTGCCACAGAATCCTAGCCCTGCCTCAAGCCCCCTCCTCCAAGTTTTTAGAGCCAAACCCGAACAGCTGGCTTCAGTGTTTTCAGGATAGTGAAGGGCGGCTGCTACTCTACTGGAGGAAGAATGAGGGAGGGTTTCCTCTCTTTAAAAGAGGCAGGGACGTGATGGTGGGGGAATTAAAAAAAATTGCTGTTCCCTTCACAGTTAAAAGTGTGATAATTAGAGCAAGAGGCAGGCTGCTGTTCTGTCATTTAGCATACAGCATACCCAGGAAATCTCATTTGGTAATCAAAGTGGAGACAGAAGGGAAAGGAGCAATCAGACCCCTATTCAGGCTCTGTTTAGAAACAGCCCCTGCTGGCTGGCTTAGGGGGAGAGTTTGGGGCCGGGAAAACCTGAGGCTGGGTCTCTGGTTATGAATCAGGGTTATTAGTGCAGTGGATTCATTTTTTTTTTTAGGCCTCTGCGCTGTCCTCCCAGCAGCTGCCCAAAAGGAGAGCCAAGGAGGGTGTGTGCGTGTGTGCTGAGGGTCTCCATTTAACCTCTGATTCTTTAAATGCTCCCTCCCCCCAACCTCATCTTCATCTTCATCTCCATCTCCATCTCCATCTCCATCTCCCTAACCCCCACAGCCTAGCCAGGGCACACTCAGTATTCATACAAATTAGGAACAATGCCAGCTGCAATTAGAAGCCTAAGTGTGCATGAGGGGGAGGTGGGAGAGGGGGTTATGTGGAATACACAAATGCACCGGGGTTTTGATTTGACTGGGCCGATCGTTATAGTCTTGCTACTCACAGGCAGCTGGGAACTTTAGCATGAAAAACATGTAAGGAGTAATTGAGGTCTGTGTTAAGACCACTTCAGGCCAAGGACTGGTTTTATTGAAAGGACCATGGGGTCTCCATTTATTTTAAGGGTGTTTCAAACTTCCTCTCCATCATCCCCTCAAAATTGAGCTCACTTTATAGTATGTAAGGTATTTATATTTATATTGTAAGACAGGCATTTTGTTCTAGCCCCAGAGGATTCTGGTTTAGGCACTAGGAATAATAATATGATGACTAGCATTTTGTAGAGTGCTTTAAGGTTTGTAAAGGACTTATTAATCCTCACAACAATGCTGGAAGGGAAGGACTATTATGTTTCGATATTTTACAGATGAGGAAACTGAGGCAGGCAGAGGGGTTAAGTGACTTGCCCAGGGTCAGAACTAGTAGGTGTCTGAGGCAGAATTAGAATTCAGGTCTTCCTGACTCCAGGTCCAGCACTCTATCCATTGGGCCACCTATAATCCTCAATGGGAATGGTGATAGGAAGCATAGGGGAAGGAATCAGTTTGGTAAAGTAGTTTGTTTTGGAGCAGTGTTTGTTTTGGAAAATGGAAAGAGGGATGGATTTGAACTTCAGGGGACCTGGGTTAAAATCCTGTCTCTCTCCCATAGTCCCTGTGTGAGGCATCTGAATGCCACTCCCCAAACACCTCCATTCTTAGGGACTGACCTCTATAGGGAATCTATTAGAAAATGTAACTTCAACTCCGTGGGCCTCAGTTTCTTCATCTGTAAATGAGGGAATGGATTAAATGACCTCTAAGATTCTTCCCAACTTGAGATCTACAACCGAATCCTGGCTACATCAACTCTAATCTTCTAAAGGACTGTTTCCCCTAGACCCCATCAATATTTCTATTGTAACCACCTCCCTGAACTTCTCCCAGCTTCTTTTAGAGGAACCCCAATTATGAAATGGAGACAGTCCATTGGAAACAAGGAGATGCTCCTCCCAAGGAGGCACCTGTCTTGCATCAACAGGATCCAGGCTATTCCAGCGGGCCAGTGCAATCCACTGAAGCAGTTTCTTAGAATCCATAAACAGGGGCAGCTAGGTGGCGCAGTGGATAGAGCACCGGCCCTGGAGTCAGAGTACCTGAGTTCAAATCCGGCCTCAGACACCTAACACACACTTACTAGCTGTGTGACCCTGGGCAAGTCACTTAACCCCAGTTGCCTCGCTAAAAAAAAATTTTTTAAATAAAATAAAAAAAAAAAAAGAATCCCATAAACACCAGAGCGGGAAGGGACTTTTGAGACCACCTAGTCTAAAAGATGAAGAAATCATGGCACAGAGAAAACCCAAGTCACTTGCCCAAGGATCTTTAGCTTACTTGACAGCCCTTTGAACTGAAGTCCACATATTTTAAATTCCAAGTCTTGGGCTCTACTCTATGCTGCCTTTGAATCCTTCAAGACTAAGCTCAAATCCTACTTGCTACAGGAGGTCTTTCCTGGTCTATTTATTCAACCCCCTACCTCCCATTTCCCCCCACCCCATTGCGAGTGCTTCCCCTCTGACACCACCTTCCACCTACCCTGTAATATCTCATATGTATTATATCTCATATGTATTATATATGTTTTTTATTTTTTCCATAGTGTCTTCCTCCTAACCCCATTAGAATATAAGCTCAGGAAAGCAGGACCTGTATTTTTTTTTTTTTTTGCCGTTTCCCCCATTCCTTGTGCTCAGCCAGAGCTTGGCACATAGCAAATGCTTAATAAATGCTTGTTGACTGAATTGGAATGGAAGCAGATAATCTCAATTGAAGAAACATTGCTTAAGTACTGAATCCCCTGGCCTCTGACACATATAGCTGTATGACCCTGAACAAGTCACTTATCCTTTAATGCCTCCAACCAACTTGCAAATTATTCATGTTAGACAAGGTATAAATTTGGCCATTGATTTTTTTTTAATTTTTTTTTTTTGCAGGGCAATGAGGGGTTAAGTGACTTGCCCAGGGTACACACAGCTAGTAAGTGTCAAGTGTCCGAGGCCAGATTTGAACTCAGGTCCTCCTGAATCCAGAACTGGGTGGCTTTATCCACTGCACCACCTAGTTTCTCCTAAATTTGCATTGATGAAGGGAGTTTCCACACTGAAATTTCTCGACGCTGATGAAATCAAAGATCTAAACAACCCAAAAAATGTACAAGGTGCTCAATAAATGCTTTGTCCATTTCTGAACTATTCTAATAGCCTTTATTCATTCTTTCTTGAATCTGATGCCAAAGATGTCAAAACTGCATTCTGCTTTGTAGTTCTTAATTTGGCAACACTGGAGAGAAGGGATGAACCAATCCAAGGAGATGGTTTCTTCTTCTTTCTTCTAATTCTTCTTCTCGTCTAATTCTTCTCTTTAATTCTTCTTTACTTCCTCCTCTTTCTCCTCCTCCTCCCTCTTTCTTCCTCCTCCTTCTCCTTTTTCACCAGTTTTAAAATCTGTTATGAATGTATATTCATCAGTGTACATTAAAGTATATGTACACAAATATCATGGAATATATACTTGAAAAAGATATGTATTTGATACATGGAAGGCCTTGGTACATATTGAGGATAAGTGTAGAGGAAAATTAAAATGGAGCCATTTATGAAGATGTTCTTTGCTCTCTTCTCTTGGCCACAAGAACTTTACAATGAGTGAAAATTTCAGTAGAACTAGTATTTCAGACATGCATCATAGTATTGAAAACAACTCAGTACATCTGTTATGTATTGAAAAATCAAATACATACATGTTTCATAAAAAAAAAGGATGCTCAGTACCCAATAAATATAGAACCCATTTCAAGGCAATGACATGGACTCTCAATTATCCATGAGTGAATGACCAATCTCCTTCGTCAATTATTTCAATGACCGGTAAACCCTTCCCAAAGGCTAGCCAGTCAGTTATCCAAGAACATGGCCACCAATCAAAGGAAAGAGCTAAGAAGAGGTCACGGCTGGGCAAAGAAGGTAAAATGAGGTAAGGTGGTCTTTCTGGCAGTGTACAAAGCTCTGATGTCAATTACAAAGCCAAAGGATTTGGTGGGATTATCTACCATTTTGTCTTTCAACTACTCCTCTTCTCTGTATGACTGAGGAAAATTGAAAATTTTACTAGACTATCAAAATTTCCATCTGGCTAGTCAAATCAATGTTGAGGGTCAAATTATTTCATTATGGCAATAAAAATTCAAAAGGTGAGCTTCCATAGTCTTGCTCCTCCTGTGTTCTGTGACAATAATTTATGGAACTGGCCATTAAGTTGGCAGGCTTGTGTTGCTCTTTCCATTGCTTCCAAATATCCAAGACTAGTACTGAGAAATACTGGCAGCTATAGTGAGTAGAGGTATGGAGCAACCTCCCAACCTAAGGAAGTGATCCCCAAGTTAAATCTACTCATGCAGTTACCAGGGTCCCAGAGTATCCATTTTTTGAGTTTAGCTGTAGAAAAAAACAGCTATCTATGTTTTGCATTGACTACACATGATAACCTATATCAAATTGCTTGCCTTCTCAACAGGGGATAGGGGGAAGAGAGAATTTGGAAGTCAACTTTAAAAAGGAATGTTGAAGGGGCAGCTAGGTGGTACAGTGGATAAAGCTCGGGCCTTGGATTCAGGAGGACCTGAGTTCAAATCTAGCCTCAGACACTTGACACTGGCTGTGTGACTCTGGCAAGTCACTTAACCCTCATTGCCCACAAAACAAAAAACCCAACAAAACAAAACAAAAAAAAGGAATGTTGAAAATTGTTTTTACATGTAATTGGGGAAAATAAAATACTAAATGAAAAACCAGCTAATCATGATTTTTAACACCAAAAAAAAAATTTAACCAGATTTTTAAAAGGCTGGCCCTCTCTGATCATCCTTCCTGCAGATTCATCTCTTTGAAGCATAGAACCACTTTGGAGGTCACTGCAGAGAGGAGGCACAGCCCCCACCCTTCAAGATATTCAAATGGACCCACTAATAAACAATGCCAAGCTGACTAGAAGCTAATGGTCCACAGAGCATACCTCTAGCATGCCAGAACCACATTAATCTGAAGTTGCCAAAAGCCTCATAACTTTCTCCACCCATTTAAGCCTTCTTGGTGTGAAGCAGGGGTTTACCTCATTCCCTGATGGCCTGAACTTCCTTGCCTTGTGTAGCTCCCAGAAAAGCAAATAGGAGATGTCCCTCTCCAGGAACTAGGAGATTTGGGTAGTCCAGAGTCTAATACCAAACTACTAGGAAGAACTTTGCCTATTTGAACGTGGTAATGATAGAAACAGGATTACACTCAGGGTTTTGATTTTTTATTGTGATTTGAATTATTTTTCAATAATAAAAAACAACTCTCAGATGAGGAAACTCCCTTCACCGATGCAGGCACCACCTTCTCTGCCACTTGTAATCTTAGAGAAGGGGGTTCTTGATTTGTGTGTGTGTCATAGACATCTTGGCAATCTACTGAAATCTAATCCCCGCCCCATCTCAGAATAATATTTTTTTGGTTTTTGTTTTTGTTTTTTTAGTGAGCACTTGGGGTTAAGTGACTTGCCCAGGGTCACACAGCTAGTAAGCGTGGTGTTAAGTGTCTGAGACCGATTTGAACTCAGGTACTCCTGACTCCAGGGCCGGTGCTCTATCCACTGCGCCACCTAGCTGCCCCTCAGAATAATATTTTTAAATGCATAAAATAAAATACATAAGATTACAAAAGAATCCAAGGGTAAAAGAGGGGAAGAGAACATTTATTAAGTGCCAGCTATGTGCCAGGTAGTATGCAAGAACCTTATAAATATTATCTCTTTTGATCCAAT
Organism: Dromiciops gliroides; assembly: GCF_019393635.1. NCBI lineage: Eukaryota > Metazoa > Chordata > Mammalia > Microbiotheria > Microbiotheriidae > Dromiciops > Dromiciops gliroides. The sequence goes on from NC_057862.1 coordinate 232,033,934, forward strand.
TAAATAGAACTACATTTATCAAATATAAAATTTATTATTAAATTATTATAATTATTTTTAAAAGGAAAAAAAGTCATAGGTGCCAGATTAAAAACCCCTCTCAGGGAGTTGCCTAGAGAACTGAGAAGTTAAGTGACTTGCCCAAAGTCACACAGCCAATAGGGGTCAAAGGTAGGACTTGAACCTAGCTCTTCCTGAGTTTGAAGCCAGCCTTCTATCCACTAGGGCCATGATGCCTCTCAAAATAATGACATATGCAATTTAGGAAAAATCGATGTCTCCCACCTTCCCAGCTTCACTACATTATTTTTAGAAAATAGATAGGTATGGCTGAGTCCATTTACCTACTTTTAATGTAGATCTGATTGACACTTAACAACTGCTGTGTGTGTGTGTGTGTGTGTGTGTGTGTGTGTGTGTGTGTGTGTGTGAGATATATGTGTGTTTAGGAGCTCTTTACAGGTGAGTATTACCCCCTGCTCAGTCTCTAAAAATTAACTGTGTGTAGAGAAAACAATATTTTCTAGTAGCATGCAATGCACTGATGTGATTGAGTAAGCATTATTGCAATTACTAGACTCAATAGGCCTCAAAATTGTCACCAGTGAGCTTTGCCACTCTCCTCCCTTTGAGACTCTATCATCCCTTGTTCCTCTTCTACCAAATTTGCTACAAAGTGGTTTCCACTTGGTTGTCGTTGTTTATTTAGCAGCAGGATGAATGAGTTATACTGTGGTTTTGACATCTACAGGCACAGGTATCAATCAATAGCCACGTAATGGTCTGAACCTTGTCGAAAGACCTCGTTATTAAAAAAATACATATTGCATTTAGCTATTAAAAATCAATTACACCCCATCTGCTATGAAGACCACTCATCGAGGACTGGAAAACAAACATACACGTGGGCAGCATGCACACATGCATGAGCATGCACACATGAGAAGAGAGAAGAGGAGAGGAGAGGAAAAGAAAAGAAAGAAAAGAGAAAGACAAATTGTACATGTACACAGTGCAGAGATTCATCCAGCTTGAAAAAGTGCTGATCCAAACCTGCCCAGAGGAAATGAGTCCCTTTAAACACAAAAATGCAATCAAGGATAATCAGCAAGTTAACTACACATTTGCAAACACCCTTTCCCTTGAAAGAAAGAATGCCAGACTTTCAGTACTTCAATACAAGTTCTGAGGGTGGAACCAATCCCTCTGGATTGAAAGGAAAAATAAGTGATCATGTCAGCGTCTTCACACACAACTTTATCCATCTTCAGACAATTAAGACAGAACTTTACCCACAATCAGAGATGGCTTAGGAGCCAGTGACAGCTCCAGAATGTACTCTGAGCTTTGTTCCCACACATTTTTTACTGTCACGTTTCCTATATGGTTTGGAAGCTGGAATAGTGAAGTTGGGGCTACTCCGACAACTTTCTTCCATTCCCCTCTTCTGATGGTTCTAGAAGTGAAAAATGAAAATGAATCTATCACCACCAGTTATTATAAGCCCACCCATATAAGAGAGCTACACTAGAACCCAGCAGAAAGAGGAGGAAAAGGAAACTGTGGGCGTTGTCATTCAATGAACCCACAGCAAGCCAGAAACAAGATCTCCTACTTATAGACATTCCAGTGTGAAAGTCACCTATAAACTAAACAAAGATTTTTAAATTAGATTTGAAAAAAATTCAGGTCATCTGCAGCTTGCTTTGAGCATGGACTTGTCCAGAAAGGGTCCAGACCAAAGTTTGCTACAAAACTGCAGGCATATTTTAAAACTCAGCTCAAGTTCTGAAGCATAGAGATTTCACGTGAATGAAGATATCCTGGATATAAAGTAGTAAGAAACAAATGTCAGTCCCTCTCACCTGTCAATCCATTAACAATTCCTCCACCCCACTGTAGAAAAATAGTATATTGCTGAAGGACCAGGAATTGAAGGGGTTCATTGAAACCAAGGGAAATGAATTTCTGTTCCTCCCTATCCCATATACCCTTGAGGACAGGCCTCAGGACATACTCTCTCCTACTAAGCTTTCCAGCCAATCCCCAGGACAGAGCTCTTAGTTAACCCACACGAAGTACAAACTCTTCACCCTGCAGGACCCATCGGTCCTATATTTTAGGGCTGGGAAATTGGCAAATTGGAAATTGGCAAACTAAAATCCAAGCTGCTTGTCCAGACTTAATTCCAAGATATACTAAGATATAATCAGAGTTTGGTCTCAGATGTAAGGGTAGCATATGAAACCTGAGTCACATGCTTCGACTGTCAACAATGGAAGTATGTATATGTATCTGTCCTCAGGGCCACTGCTGTATTTCAGACCACTCTCCAAGGTTTGCAAGCATTCCTAGGCATCTTGGTCAAAGTACTGAATTGCTTCTCCAGTGCTATATTACTTTTGTTTCATATGAAAAAGGGAGAGGACATGAAGCCCCAAATATAAACAGTAAGATTGCGTGGGCAGGGGGAATCTATGGGTTAACAGCTGGGAATGGGAAGGACACTATATCAATAGCTTCATATAGACATTTTAACAACCACAAGAAAGTCCAAAAGGAGAGTGACCATCGCCATCAATGGGAGCTCCAGTGGAGCCTGATAAACCTGCTCCTCCCTCAAGGTTCACCTCTCCTTTTTTGATGCTCTGAATGCAAAGTTCCACAGGGACTGTAGGGACTGTGGGGATAGAGAATTTTCTTCTCATTTCCAGGTGCTTATGGCGCAAAAGGGGACAAGGGCAGCTGCTCTGAATTCACTTCCTGTCTTCTTACAATGGCAAGCCTTCGTAGGCTATGGGAACCCTGTGTACTCAGTCTAAGGGGAATGAGAAGAATGCATGGGTGCTGCCAGTTTGCTTTCTAAGGAGTGAAACTCCTGGTGAGGGCCCCAATTCGTGTGACAATGACTTTCCAAGCTTCAAACTTTATTCATTCTAGTTAGTCCTATGGATGCCACAGAGGCAGCTGCCAGGAAGATGAGAAGTTTCAAACCCCCCACAACCTTCTCCTGGAAGAGAAGCCTATACCCCAAGGAAATGGAAATTATACAATAAGTCCATTTCCTTCCCTCTACTACACCAACTGAAGCCCCTGGGCTTCTGAAATCAAATTGGTTGGTAGGTCTGTGGTAAAAATAGGGAATGTTGTATGTATGGGGGGGGTGCCTCTGTGTGTGTGTGTGTGTGTAGGGGGTGAAGCATTGAGGTTGGGGTGAGATGAAGGAAGGGTAAGCCTTACCTTCGGAGCAGAGCTTGCCACCATAGCCAGTGGCGGAGCAGTCACAGGTTGGGTGGCCATCCAGGAGGAAACAGACTCCACCATTCACCAAGGGCTTTCAGCACAAGGACCCTCGGCCTCCAGATAGGCCCCCTGGGTCCCCAGAAGACGAGGTTCTGAGTTGCCATATTTAAGATCAGGATAAATCCCTTGAAGGCAGGCATGGCCTGCAACCCCATCCAGAGTCAGGGCAGAGGGCCGTATATCAGCCGGAACTCCTCCGACAAACAAGTCACTGACCACATCCATATGGGGCCGCTGAGGCTGGACCTCCCCAGGCCTGGCCTCCCCATCCAGCACCAGCACTGTCCTCATTCGGTCACGGCTCACCATCAGGAATGCCAGCTGCTATCATTGACCTGCTTGTCTGACAGCACAGCTGTTTCAGCACAGTCCACACTGAAACGGAGCTGGACACGACCATCCACCAGGGAGAGGCAGAGGAAGTCGCAGAACACCACCATCGTCCAAGTAGAGAAGCAGCCCGGCTGACATGTTGGTCTTGACTGGAAGCTCAGGTCACTTCGAGTACTGGCATCCCAGCGAGGTAGCGGGCCCACTGGTTTGGAAGGCCCATGAACTCCAGGCCCAAGCAAAGGCCCAGAAGGGAGCCAAGCAGAACACTGAACTTCAGAGTGAAGTAAATCGAGTGAAGGGTGAAGCCCATGGCTACTGTTGGGGATAGGCCCCAAAGCTGTAGGTGAACTAGGCTGAGGGAAAGGAAGGGAACTTCAGGGGAATAAACTGAGTGTTTCTCTGTCGGTAGAAAACAGAATGCCAAATAGAAGAAAAAAGCAGCCAGAAAAAAATACACACACAGAGAGAAAAAGACAGTATGTGTGTGACACCAGCCAGGTATCAGAGACAGCTGTTGCAACCAATAATCCTTTGAGAACAGAGACAAGAAAGAGGAGTTGGAAGGGGCAATAGAGGAAGAGGAGAGCAGGAGAGAATGGAGGAAGGGCTGGAGGAAGGGAAGGTGTTCCTCTCCAAGAAAAGATCTCAGCTATCCATGTAGATCCGGAGGCCTTGATCAAGGAGAAGATATAGAGTGGGTTTGGGGAATCCTTCAGGAAATGTTCTTCCCTCAAAGAAGAGTCCTTATGCTACTCAAGCCCCAGATGCCACTGGGGACCTGGGGTAATGGGGGTGCAAGGGCAGCAACAATGTCTGA
>NC_057862.1:239863440-239910940 GCF_019393635.1 Dromiciops gliroides
TTTTCTTCAGTGAGATTATGCACCTTTTTTTCCATTTGGCCAAGTGAATTTTTTAAGGCTTTGTTTTCTTCAGTGAAATTATGTGCTTCCTTTTCCAAGCTGCTGATTCTTTTTTCATAGTTTTCTTGTTTTGCTTTCATTTCTCTCCCCATTTTTTCTTCTACCTCTTGCAATTGATTTTTAAAATCCTTTTTGAGCTCTTCCAGGAAGGCTTTTTGCTCTTGAGACCAATTCACCTTCCCTTGTGAGGCTTCAGATATAGGCAATTTGACGCTATTGTCCTCATCTGAGTTTGTGTTGGCTTCTTCCCTATTGATACAGAAGCTCTCAATGGAGAGGGCTCTTTTTTGCTTCTTACTCATTATTGCAGCTTATTTATTTATTTTTTAAGTTGAGGTCTGCTCTGGGGGCACCAGGGTCCCTGTTTTGGGCTTCTTGTGCAGGGGTATAGGTGCTGTGTGACCGGGTTTTTATTCTGAGGCCTTTATGGTGTGTGGAGATCCCCCGCCCTGCACTTCCTGTCTGATTGCGCTTGGCCAGCCAGGCGCTGGACCCCGGCGTCTGATCCTGCCCGACCTGTTCGTGGCCCTCTCGGCCGGTGCAAGTAGGTTTTTCCACTGCCTTCTTGGCCACCAGATTTTTGAACCAGGTTCCAGGGGCCTCAGTTGTTCGGCTGTGGCCCGCAGCTCCTGCTGACTTGCCCTGACCCCCTCGGCGCTGGGTTGCTGCCCTGCGCTGGGCCTTCCTTTTGCCCGAGTCAGACCGACCTTTTCCTGAAGTCTTCTAAATTATCTCTGGTTGGAGGACTGCGTCTCTCTGTCTCTTTGCAGGTTCTGTAGTTTCAGAATCCGTCCAGAGGCTTGATTTAATGTTTGTTTTGAGGGAACAGATGGAGAGCTCAGGCAGCTTGCTGCTTCCTCTCCACCATCTTGGCTCAGTCTTTCTGATTCTAAGCCCAGTGCTCTATCTACTATGTCACCTAGCTGCCCACATAGCATATACACTGTTCCTCCCTCCCCCATTTACTCTATGCTCCAACCAAAGTGGGTGACTTTCTCCTGTGCATTTCATGAAGTCACCCATTGTCATTCCTTATCTCATTCCAATCTCCTCTGGATCATCTCTGCTTGTTAAAGCCTGCCTTTCAGGGCTCCATGAAATCTGCATTGAGTATCCCAGTTGGAAATGTTCTTTTGCTTCTGAGTTGGTAAAATAACTCATACCTTCCACATGCACTCATGTTTCATTATGGATGGAGATTGTGGATGTGTCCCCTGTTTCCAGGGCCAGTGCCCTATCCACTGTGCCACCTAGCTGCCCCTATAACTTGATAATTCTTTGTATTTCTGTCACCAGGCAGAAGTTACTTTTTAAAATTGTGAACTAAAGTTTGTTTCATTTGCTTTATGGAATGATTATGGGAATCAAATTAAATCATGCATATAAAAACACACTATAATCTTTAAAGTATTCTACAAAAAAAATCATTGATAAAACTGGAAAGCAATTTAGTAGAAATTGGGTATAGACCAATATCTTGTTTTGTTTTGTTTTTGCAGTGCAATGAGGGTTAAGTGACTTGCCCAGGGTCATACAGCTAATAAATAGACCAATATCTTAAACCATGTACCAAGATAAAATAAAAATGGATACATGACCCAGATATAAAGGGAGATATCACAAGAAAATTAGAACACATTACTTGGCAGACTCATGAATGGGAGAAGAATTTATGAATAAACAAGAGATAGAGAACATTGTGAGGTATAAAATGGATAATTTTGATTATATTAAATTTAAAAATTCTTGTACAAATAAAACCAATGTAGCTCAGATTAGAAGAAAAGCAGAAAATTGGGGGGGATTTCATAGACAATCTCTTAGATAAATGTTTCATTTCTCAAATATATAAAAAAGAGTTGCCAAATGTATAAAAACATGAATCAATTCCCAATTGAGAAATGGTCAAAGGATAAGAAGAGGCCATTTTTTTTTTTTTTGCAGGGCTATGGGGGTTAAGTGATTTGCCCAGGGTCACACAGCTAGTAAGTGTCAAGTGTCTGAGGCCGGATTTGAACTCAGGTACTCCTGAATCCAGAGCCAGTGCTTTATCCACTGCACCACCTAGCTGCCCCCAAAGAGGCCATTTTTCAATGAAGAAATCAAAACTATATTTAGTCATATAAAAATGCTCTAGGGGAAGCTAGGTGGTGCAGTGGATAGAGCACCGGCCCTAGAGTCAGGAGTACCTGAGTTCAAATCCGGCCTCAGACACTTAACACTTACTAGCTGTGTGACACTGGGCAAGTCACTTAACCCCAATTGCCTGACTTAAAAAAAAATTATATATGTCTTTCAATTGGGGAATGGATAAACAAGTTGTGGTATGTGATTTTGATGGAATACCACAAGAAATAATGAGCTGGTTGATTTTAGAAAAAAACAAAACAAAACATAGAAAGACTTGGACTTATGAAGGAAGATGCTATTTATCTCCAGAAAAAGAACTCATCATTGAAAGTATGTACAAGGGGCAGCTAGGTGGCACAGTGGATAAAGCACCGGCCCTGGATTCAGGAGGACCTGAGTTCAAATCCGACTTCAGACACTTGAAACTTACTAGCTGTGTGACTCTGGGCAGGTCACTTAACCCTCATTGCCCCGCAAAAAAGAAAAAAAAATGTATGTACATATGGTTTTCCTCAGCTATAAAATGGGGATGATAATAGCACCTTCTTCTCTGGGTTATTGTGAGGATGATTCCAAAGTGCTTAGCATGGTGTCTGGTGTGTAGTAGGTACTATTTAAATGCTGATTTCCTTCCTTCCACAATCTCCCCCTTCACTTCTTCCCCCCTCCCCCTTCACTTCTTAAGCACTCGCAGTCTGGTTTATGACATAATCACTCAGCTAATATTGCTCTCTCCAAGGTTACCGATGATCTCTTAATTGCCAAATACAATTGCTTTTTCTCCAGTCTCACCCTTCTTGACTTCTGTGAAGCATTCGACACTGACCATCCTCTCCTCTTCATTTTCATGTCACTTGTGTTTCTTAGTTCTCCTTCCTACCCATCTGACCATTCCTTCTCAGCTACTGTTGCTGGATCATCTTTCATGTTTACCTCCTAATTGTGGGTACACCCCAGACTGTAGGGCAGCTAGGTGGTGTAGTGAATAGAGCACTGGAGTCAGAAGGACCTGAGTTCAAATCTAGCCTCAGACCTGATTGCCTCAAACATCTGGGGCCATCTCCAGTCATTCTGATGTATATCTTGCCACTGGACTCAGATAGCTCTGGAGGAAAGAGTGAGGTTGGTGACCTAACATCAGCCACCCCCCCCACTTAAATCCAATTCACTGCAAGTCATGACATCACTTCATGAATGAAGGACCACCACCAACAACAACAGTACCCTAGGTTCTGTACTATGCCACCTTCTCTTCTTTCTTTACACTTTTGGTGATCTCATCAGCATCCATGGATCCAGTTACTATGTCTCTACAGATAATTCCCAGATTTATATGTGTAGACCTGGTCTTTCTACTGAGCCCCAATCTTACATTAATAAATACTTATAGATATTTCCAGATTGATGAACCATAGACACCTCTAATTCAACACATCCAAACATCTCTTATTATCTTTACCTTAAAACTCACTCTCCTTCCCAACTTCCCTATTTCTATTGAGGGTGTCACCAATCTTGAAGTCACCCAGTTTCACACCATTGGTGCCATTCTTGACTCTGCACTTTCCCTCAAACAGTTTCCAGATCTTATTGATTCTACCTCCATGGAATCTTTCACATATGTCCCTTTCTCTTCACTCACAGTTATTATACTAGTTCAAGACCTCATCACCTTTTATCTAGACTATCACAATTGTCTCATAATTTGTCATCCTGCTTTTGGTATCTCCTTTTCCCCATCCAATATAGCTGCCAAAGTGATTTTCCCCCATTCTGTTTTACTTTTTATTCTAAACTTAACAGACATGAAAGAAAATTTCCAAGTGCATTGTGGGACAGAAAGGATTTTGTATGAAATCATGATCTCTCTTATGTAGATCTTGCTTTTATTAGGTATATATCAAATTCAGCATATTCATATAACTTTCAAAGCTATTTTGCTTGTATGTGTTTTTTCTGGCCTTTCTTCTGTTCTCTTCTCATTTCAGGAGGGCAAACTCTTATTTCCAGTCCCTTTCCTCCTAAATTCCAAAACAAATATGGTAGGGTACATAGGGAGAGATTTAATAACAAAATATTTGAGAAAGATTTATTAAGTACTTACTAAGTGAAGAGCATGAAGACACTGTTAGACTCTGAAGTAGATTAAAAATGTAGATGAGGTATAGTGGCATAAGTTATTCACTTATATAAAGTAACCATTACTCACATGGACAGCAAGAAAGCTTTTTTATTTTTTTTTGATCCAGGATGATTCACAGACCACTGCTGCCATGAATTCTGTTATATAGCATAATTCACTTAGTGATATTTGCTGTAAGAGGACTTCACACCTTCAGGGACTGAATATCATTAGCTTTGTGTGGCCATTTCTTATTTCTTGAACATGGTTTCTCCTTCCAACCTAATAGAAATATGGAAGCATACAAAGTCTCCCCCTTCCTTTTAGAAATATTAAGAAACTATTGGAAATTATCCTTGGACTAATCTGAATAAGAATCCCTTATCAGTCTTCTCAAACTATCAATCCTGAAACCAAATCCTCTTCTACTCTCTCTAATCATCCCAGGAAGGGCTCCTCTCTTAAATTAGATTGGGAAGCCAAAAAGGACCCTGCCAAGGATTGGTTGCCACCTTCCCAATGCTCTGAAGGGATTATGAGAATGATCCACCTAACAGAAGGAATAAACTTCTTCACTTTTGCTCACCTGTGACCAGCTAGGGGAGGGGAGAGAGGCAGAACTCTTGAAGGAAATGGTCATAGATCTAATGGTTTTAAGAAAGAGATTTTTCAAAATGAAGGGTCTGTTGCTCTTAATTGATAGAGCAAGATAAACCTTTTTTTAAAATCATAAAAGTATTTTATTACTTTCCAGTTACATGTAAAGATAGTTTTCGGGGGCGGCTAGGTGGCGCAGTGGATAAAGCACCGGCCCTGGACTCAGGAGTACCTGAGTTCAAATCCGGCCTCAGACACTTGACACTTACTAGCTGTGTGACCCTGGGCAAGTCACTTAACCCCCATTGCCCCGCAAAAAAAAAAAAGATATTTTTCAACATTTGTTTTCATGTAATTTTTATTTCTAAATTTTTCTCCCTCCCTCCCTTCCCTCCCCCATTCGCCAAGACAGAAAGCAATCTGATATAGGTTATATATGTACAATCACATTAAACATATTTCTGTATTAGTCATGTTGTGAAAGAAGAATCAGAACACAAGGGGAAAACTCAAAAATTAAAAAAAAACAACAACCAAAAAGTAAAAACAATATGGTTCAAGCAAGATAAACTTTTCAAGTTGTTGACTTTTTTCATGACTTTCCTGTATCACTCTCATTTCTCTTTCCATTTTTTCTCTACTTCTCTTACTTTACCTTCAACGTCCTTTTTCAGCACTTCTATGGCCTGAGACCAATTCATATTTTTCTTGGAAGCTTTTGATGTATGAGCCCTGACATTGCTATCCTCTTCTGAGGGTACACCTTGATCTTCCTTGTCACTAAAGAGACTTTCAATGGCCCACATTTTTTTTCGGTCTGTTAATTTTTTTCTAGCCTATTTCTTGATTTTTAACTCCTTTTTTGTGAGGCAATTGGCGTTAAGTGACTTGCCCAGGGTCACACAGCTAGTAAGTGTTAAGTGTCTGAGGCCGGATTTGAACTCAGGTCCTCTATCCACTGCACCACCTAGCTTCCCTGACTTTTAACTCCTTCTTAAAGAAAGTGGGAAAAGAAAGGAAGAAAGAAAGGAAGGAAGGAAGGAAGAAAGAAAGAAAGAAAGAAAGAAAGGAAGGAAGGAAGGAAGGAAGGAAGGAAGGAAGGAAGGAAGGAAGGAAGGAAGGAAGGAAGGAAGGAAGGAAGAAAGAAAGAAAGAAAGAAAGAAAGAAAGAAAGAAAGAAAGAAAGAAAGAAAGAAAGAAAGAAAGAAAGAAAGAAAGAAAGAAAGAAAGAAAGAAAGAAAGAGGGGCCCTGCCTCCAGGATGCACTATCCCAAGCTTCATGGGGTCCCAGGTGGATCAATTTAAAGAGAGGCAGGTTCTTCATTCCTCTGGCCTGTGCTCTGGTCTCTAAGTAGCCCCAGACTTGCTTGCTCTTTAACCTGGAAACAGAATTCTGTCTCACTAGAGTTGCTAGCTTCAAAAGTGCCTGCTCCCTTTCCCCACCTAGGCCCACCACTCAAGAATGCTTCCTGTTTCCCAGCATGGGCAAGACAACCAAGTTCTACCTCAGCACCAGCAGTGACCACAGTAGTCTCCCCCTGGCCAGCCACTCAGCCCTCTCACTGGACCGTGAGCTGAGTTTCAGAAGTAGCTACAGTTACAGCCAATTCAGAGGCTCTGGAGGTCTCTTTCTTTGGTACATCTTGCCTGGGGCTGGATCTTTGTTGGTGCAACTCAGGCCTGGGCTCCACTTCCACCCTGGTACAACAGACCTTTCCTGCTGACCTTGTAAACCATCTTTGGCTGGAAAATGGTCTCTGCTGGTCCTTTTGTGGGTTCTGCTGCTCCAGGAATTGTCTTATGGCATTATTTGGAGGTTTTTGGAGTGATCTTGTGGGGAATCATGAGAGGTTACTGCCTTTTCTGTGCCATCTTGTCTCCACCCTCTGGAAGTACTTTTTTTTTCTTTTTCTTTCTTTCTTTCTTTTTTTCTTTCCTTTTTTCTTTTTTCCCCAGGGCAATGAGGGTTAAGTGACTTGCCCAGGGTCACACAGCTAGTAAATGTCAAGTGTCTGAGGCCAGATTTGAACTAAGGTCCTCCTGAATCCAGGTCTGATGCTTTATCCACTGCACCATCTAGCTGCCCTGCAAGATGAACTTTTCAACTTAACTTCATAAAGTAAGTTTTGAAGGTTAACTTTCACTTTACTCTCATTGTATAACCACATTTATTATATTGTAAAGTTTCCATTTTTATAGATAGATACGTCCAAAGGCATGAGGGAAGCGGGTTCTTGTTATGTGTGGGCGCTTTTCTCTTCAAGTAGAACATTGCTTAGAAGAATGATAAATTAATACAAATTATTTCTGGAAGGCTTATGCCCATAAAACAGAGTACTGTATTAATATTTTTTCCTCTGACAGAAGGCAAATATTTGGATGAGATGCGTGATTCCTGAAAGAGCCTTAAAATTGGAATTAAGAGACATGACTTCTAATGCTGGTTCTGCTAGTTATTAACCAGCTATGTCATCTCAGTCAAGTCAGTTCCTTTTTTGGAACCTCAGTTTCCTCCTCAGTGAAATGAGGGAGCTGGACCATCTGATTTCCAGTGTTCCTTCCAACTCTGATGTGCTACAACTTGGGGATTCAATTCAATTCAACAGACATTTATTAAGCACCTACTATATACACGATCTACTCCACATACACACATACATACACATGATATATACCATACATACATATATACCTGCATGCATGCATACATACATACAAACCATCCCTTTCCTGAAGGAATTTCAAACTAGTATTAAATACTAGATATGTACACTGGGTTATATGACACATACACTGAAAGCTAAAATGCACTAATAAGTGCTGAGAATATATGACAAAAATAAAAATGAAACATTACTTATAGTCCAGGAGCTTACTGTTACTATGAGAATATAACATGAAAACAGGTGAATAAACACCAAATAACTTGAAGAGGGTGAGAGCACTATCAGTCTTACATTATATATAATTATATCATGTCTTCAGGGACAGGATTTGACTTGTAATTCAACAGCCACCATGTAATAATCAGTCAATCAGGTCCTATGCCACTTTTTTTTTTTGATTCTCACTCCCCTGTCTCCTGTAACAAAAAAGACAATTACCAATATTTATAGAAAGGAACTTCTCTGCCAGTGGTGAGACTAAGGAGACAGCCAGAGATGTCTATTTTCTCCTTTGATTTTTAATAAGTTTAAATTTGTTTTCTCGCTTTTTGATCATTAAATTACAGCTGGCTCACTGAAAGCAGCTTGTACAACTTAAGATCTTGGCCCGTTGCCAGGCTCTAATGTTTAGACACTGCTGCTCAAGCTGTCACAATAATTCAGCTACCAAACAATAAGGGAAGTGACTTCAAGACCCCAGATTCCCACAGCATTAAAAGACTTAGGTGTTGAATTTCATTCATTAGGTTACATACATGTTTCCAGTACCTGGCACCCATTTTGTGTGGACTCACTCCAAACCAAGAGCGACTAGCTTTTCTTTAAAAGCACTTTTTTCTTCTCACTTTACAAATATTAAGAACATTTTTTTTCCAGAGAAAAGACATTGGAAAGGCAAATATTTAAATATGTTAGAAATCTAAATGAATGATGATTGTATTGAAGACTTTTCAGGGAAAGGATGGTGTAATCTCATCCTTGTAACCCCAGAGATTCTACCACATTCCATGGTTTCATCCTGTGTTCATGATTTCTGCTCTACAGAAGGCCTATCTAATGTGCTGGACACTTTCTCTAGGTATTTTTGAATTTGATGGGTACCAGTGGAATGCCAGCTCCTAATCTGGCATTTCCTCACTTTTGACACCTGACTGGCTGATCTTTTCTGTCTTCATTGGAGATGTGCTGGAGAGTGCTATGCATAGAGCATGTATCTGTCCATTGCTTTTGAATCATCAACAAATTTAATTCTTAAAAGATTATGCTGTTAAAATAGTCATAGCTATATAGCATCATTGAAAACATACAGGGTATACTGATATAAATTCAATGAACTGACCACCCAAATGTATATCATAACTGGGGCAATAGGTGTTTTTCATCCATTTAGTTTTTCCTGTATAATTGTTATAGGCAAATCTCTTTTGAGTTATGGATATATGGAAATACAAAGATAAAATAAAACCATCCTTTCCCAAAGGAATTTCAAACTACTATGAAATACTATAAACACTGAGATATATGACACATACACTGAAAGCTAAAATGCAGATTTGTATATGATAAGCACTTAGGAGAGTTAAGAAATGTCAAGAATATTCAGAGGAGGGAGACATGGGGAGTTGAGAGTGGGATGAAATTTTGACAGGTAAAGATAAGGAAGGGAATATTTTCTAGATACAGGTATAGTGGGAACAGAGACAGAGAGACAGAAGAGGATAAAATAAAACTCACTGACAGATGTAGTACTCACAGAGATGAGATCAAGCATTCATAGACAACATAAAATAAGTAGTCCTATGGCCTGCTTTGATGCCCTATGTTAATAGATGTTTGCTGAATTGAATCTAAGACATTCAAGTTGTCACAAGTAATCACAACATTCCACAATAATCTATTTTAGTTGTGTTCTTTTGTGGTTGCCAATCAATATACATTTATTAAATACCTACTAAGTACCAGGCCCCATGCTAAAAAAGGTAGTTGGTACAGTGGATACAATGCTCAACCTAGAGTCAGGAAGACCTGAATTCAAATCTGACCTCAGATACTTACTAACTGGGTGACTCTGAGGAGGTCATTTAATGTTTGTATGCCTTAATTTCCTCATATGGAAAATTGGGATAATAGTACTTTCTTATCAAGATTATTGTTCATATAAAATGAGATATTTTAAATACGTTGTTAAAATCTTAAAGTGCTATATAAATACTAGCTATTGTTGTTGGTTTTAGAATACAAAGACAGAAAATGAATAGTACCTGCCCTTAAAAAGCTTACAGTTGATCAAGGGAGACAACATGTATACCTATGAAGTTAAACAAAATAGATAGAAGGTAATTTTGGGAAGATGGTACTGGCAGATAGGCAAGACCTGGAAAGATCCCTTGAAAGAGGTTCCATTGTAGCTAAAGATATACAGCAGATGGGGCAGCTAGGTGGCACAGTGGATAAAGCACTGGCCCTGGATTCAGAAGGACCTGAGTTCAAATCTGACCTCAGTCACTTGACACTTACTAGCTGTGTGACCCTGGGCAAGTCACTTAACCCTCATTGCCCCGCAAAAACAAAACAAAGAAAAACAAATGAACACTGCCAAGGAACATTGAAGGCCCAGGAATTGTGCATCTGTGCACAATTCTGGAAACAGATGCACAATTGTCACTTAATTCCTCATTGCCCTGTAAATACACACACACACACACACACACACACACACACACACACAGAGCTGATACTGTGTCCAATATACCCAAAGTCTGGGAGTAACACAGTAACACTCAGGTATGAAGATACATGGCTACAAATTTAGCATATTCTCTAAGCCAGAGGTGTCAAATTTGGCTTCTGTGGCTGCTTGTGGCCCACAACACTCCCAAATGTGTCTTGAACCAAATGAAAATGAAATTGGTAAATATTTAGCAAAATAAATAAAAATGCAGTAAAATATTGAAAACATTACACTTTAAAACTAAGTCAATATGCAACCCATAGGGATCCTTACGTATGGTTTAGTGGCCCCATCTGTTTGAGTTGGACAGTACAGCTCTAAATACTCTATTCTCAGACCCAGTAAAATTATTTTCTAAAGCACTCTATATTTGAATTACCAGCAATGAGACAAAAAAAGGAAGAGAATTGACAACATCATAAAGAGACCTGCTTTTTAAATACAATCGGTTCCTTTTCACTACGATTTGTTCTTGTTCAGCCATTTCAGTCATGTCTGACTGTGATCTCATTTGGGATTTTCTTGGCAAAGATAGTAGTTTGCCATTTCCTTCTCTGGCTCATTTTATAGATGAGGCATACAGAATTAAGTGACTAGTCACACATCTAGTAAGTGTCTGAGGCTAGATTTGAACTCAGGAAGATGAGGAAGACTAGGCACTCTATCCACTATGCCACTTAGGATGCCCTTCAGTATGATCAGGAAATTCAAATTCTTTTTTTGTTTTATTTTGTTTTTTTAATTTTGAATGTTGACACCCCCTAAAAGGGCATTTCTACATACACAGTAGAACATAAAAAGAAATTTGCATATATAACTGTGAATTTCCACTTCATATTATTTGGGATTAAGAAATTTAAGGGATTCTGAGGAAGCAGTTTTGATGATGTGTTTATTTTTTTTTTAAATATCCCAATCAATCTTGCTTACTGAAAAAGTGAAGCAACATGAAAAAGCCACTCCTGGATTTAAAGTCTAAGTACCCGATAGAATTTGGCCTCTATTACTATTACTAAGATCTGTTGCCTTGGTTTTCCTTATTTTTAAAATACAGGTAGTAATACCCTACTTTCTACCTTAAAAGGCAAACTAACTGTTCAGGATCAATCAATACAAAGTAGTCAGAGGTAAGAGGGCCAGAGACAAGCACACAGTCATGAGACAGAGAATATTGAAGGAAAAGGTCAAATCAGTCAAGCAGCTTGGAGAAGGGAAGCAGATACAAAATGCCATTGATTAGAGGAAGTTGTCTAGAAATCTAACCAAGTCCTACCCCAGCCAGGAATCTTCTTATATTCCTACTACAACAGAAGGGCAGCTAGGTGGCACAGAGGACAGGGTACCAGGCCTAAAGTCAGACTCATCTTCCTGAGTTCAAATCTAGCTCCAGACACTTACTTACTTGCTTGCTGGGTGATCCTGGGCTAGTCACTTAATCCGACTTGCCTCAGTTTCCTCAGCTGTAAAATAAGCTGGAGAAGGAAATGGCAAATCACCCCAGTATCTTTGCCAAGAAAATGCCAAATGGGGTTACAAAGAGTTGGATATGACTGTACTGAATGAATAACAATACTGCAACTGAAGCTGTTCAAAAGAGGATTTAGTCCAAGGCATGAAGTCTTAGTTTGTTAATGGAATAAATGTTTGCTATACCTGAAGATCCTGACACTAATCTTCCCACCTTAATTATAAACTTATGGACAAAGGTTCTTTCTTATTTCTTTTTTCCACATTAGGTAATACAGGATTTATTTACATCCTTGGTGTTTAATAAGGGTTTCTTGAGTTAATGAATCAGTGATTCAATAATTTCATTGCTAATTCTCAGGTTGTCACCTGGATACTTATGATTTTGCCCCTCCAGTAACAAACACTAGGGAGTAGGAAATACTGTCAAGTCATTTAATTCCTCTGAACCAAATAAGAAAGATTTACATAATTTATTGAATATGGGCACGCAATACTTCACTAACTGGAACACAGAGACACTTCTGGGGTGTTTTGTTTTTGTTTTTAAGAGTTTTCAGTTTTGAATATTAGAACAGAATGATACAAGGAAGAAATGGAGGAAACAGATGCACAAAGAAAACATATTTACAAATATAGAGGAATGAACCATTGGAGAGGGAAAGATGGGAGAGGTAGAAGAACAAGAGTGATTGATGAAGCAACATCCTGGAGGATATAAGAGGGATGGTATCAAGGGCAAAGGTGAAAATGAATGAGCACATGGAAAATCATTGGTAAACTTTTGATTTTGTTCAGTTGTCTTTTCAGTCAAGTCCAACTCTACCTGATGCCAATTGGAGTTTTCTTGGCAAAGATACTGGAGTAATTTGACATTTCTTTCTCCAGCTCATTTTAGAAATAAGGAAACTGAGTCAAATAGCGTTAAGTGACTTGCCCTGGAGCACACAGCTAATGAATGTCTAAGGCGATATTTGAACTCAGGAAGATGAATTTGCCTGATTTCAGGCCTACCATTCTATCCACTGCGCTACCTAGCGGCCTCATTGTGAACTTTAAAGGTATAAATGCTTGCTATTGTAAAAGAAGTGTTACTTTTCCTTCTAAGGCAGAAAGCAAGAGAAAAAGATATGATGACATGTAGAAATTTTGAGGTACAATAGAGGAAGTTGAAGGAAATAATACCTGATTGTCCCAGTCATCACAGTAGAATAGAACATAAAGACATTTGGGAAGAATGATGACTATAGGATGAAATACTGTCAAGTCACTTAATTCCTCCAGACCAAATAAGAGAAAATTTAATAATTTATTGATTACACTTTAGGCACTTAATGCTTTACTAACTGAATGCAAAGAACTTCTGTCCCCCCCTCCCTCAGGGCAATGAGGGTCAAGTGACTTGCCCAGGGTCATGCAGCTAAGTAAGTGTCAAGTGTCTGATGTCAAATTTGAACTCAGGTTCTCCTGAATCCAGGCTTTATCCACTGTGCCACCTAGCTTCCCCCTGGTTTTGTTTTTAAAGAGTTTTCAGTTTAGAACATTAGAGTAGGGTGAGACAAGAGAGAAATGTACAAAACAAATGCACGAAGAAAAATAACTATAAATAGAGAGGAATGAAGCATTGGAGAGGGAAATATTGGAAAGATAAAGTAACAATGGTAATTGATGAAGTAACATCCTGGATGAGGGGATGAGGGGCATGGGTAGAAAATAAAGTAGGAAGTTGGATGCTTAGGGAGACTTTAAATGGTTCGGAACAAGTTCCAATGGAATAAAAAAAACACACATTAAAAACAAATGGGGGGGCAGCTAGGTGGCGCAGTGGATAAAGCACTGGCCCTGGAGTCAGGAGGACCTAAGTTCAAATCTGGCCTCAGACACTAGACACTTACTAGCTGTGTGACCCTGGGCAAGTCACTTAACCCTCATTGCCCAGCAAAAAAAACTGAAAAACCAAAAAACAAATGAGGGGCGGCTAGGTGGCGCAGTGGATAAAGCACCAGCCCTGGATTCAGGAGTACCTGAGTTCAAATCCAGCCTCAGACACTTGACACTTACTGGCTGTGTGACCCTGGGCAAGTCACTTAATCCCCATTGCCCTGCAAAAACAAAACAAAACAAAACAAAACAAATGAACACTGCCAAGGAACATTGAAGGCCCAGGAATGGTTAAACAGGATGATTTTGTCATGGCACCAGTTGGCCTGGTTTAATAACTTTTTTTTTAATCAATAGCCTTATGGAGCCATGTTAATTTTTAAAAATTTATTTTATTTTATTATTGAGGCAATTAGGATTAAGTGACACACAGCTAGTAAGTGTCGAGTGTCTAAGGCCGGATTTGAACTCAGGATCTCTTGACTTCAGGGCCAGTGCTCTATCCACTGTGCCACCTAGCTGCCCCAGGAGGTAGGGTATTTTATTTGAGGAACCACAAGTAGTTACTGGAATATAGAATTTGTGGAAACTAAGTATAATGAGCCTGGCAGGAAGAGACCAGGTTATGAAGAGCTTTAAATACCAAACATTTGATCATGGATGTAATAACAATCCACTGGAGTTCATTTATTAGGGAGGAAACATGAGCAAACCTATACTTTTATTTTTTTATTTATTTTATGTTATTATTCTAACAGATCCACATTTTAGAAAATTACCTTGGCAGGTGAGGGTAGGATGGTTTGCAGGAGAGACTCAAGGCAGGGAGAACAGTTAAGTGAGAAATAATGAGATCCTGAACTAAGATTTTGTTTTTGTGAGTAGAGAGAAGGGAATGTATGTATGTATGTATGTATGTATATACATGTATATGTATATATTTATATACATATATACATTTATATGTATATATGTGAAAAATAATAAGAAATGATAAAATTTGACAAAAGACTATATCTTTGGGATGAGTCAGACTGAAGAATACCAGCCTGCTTAGGGCCATATGGTGGCTCAGTACTGAAATACCTGAGAACTTCAAAATGATGAAGTGATGTCCCTTATTGGATGCCAAACTGAGGAGTGGTTGACTGAGGCAACAGCAGGAGAGGCTGCTGATAGAGCAGCAGCAGCAGCAGCAGCAGGTGTTCCACATTCTAGTAATTGAGGAGATAGAATGACAGAATGAGCAAGGGACTAGAGACTGAGGGACTAAGTCCTTAGATATAATAGCTTATAGAGCCCTTATGTTGTATCTGCCTCCATTTTCAATCCAGAATGGGAGTGGTGGTTGTTGACTTTCCGTTTGGGATGAGACTGGACTTCTGGGGTAGGAGCCAAGATGGCAGAGGAAAGGCAGTAACCTCTCAGAGCCCTCCACAAGATCACTCCAAAAACCTCCAAATAATAGCATAAGACAATTCCTGGAGCAGCAGAACCCACAAAAGGACCAGCAGAGACCATTTTCCAGTCAAAGACAACTTAGAAGGTCAGCAGGAAAGGTCTGTTGTACCAGAATGGGAGTGGAGCCCAGGCCTGAGTTGCACCAACACAGATCCAGCCCCAGGCAAGATGTACCAAAGAAAGAGACCTCCAGAGCCTCTGAATTGGCTGTAATTGTCGTTACTTCTGAAACTCAGCTCATGGTCCAGTGAGAGGTCCAGGGGGAGACTACTGTGGTCACTGCTGGTGCTGAGGTAGAACTTGGTTGTCTTGCCCATGCTGGGAAACAGGCATTCTTGAGTGGCAGGCCCAGGTCGGGGAGGGGAGCAGGCACTTTTGAAGCTAGCAACCCTAGTGAGACAGAATTCTGTTTCCAGGTTAAAGAGCAAGCAAGTCCGGGGCTATTTACAGACCAGAGCACAGGCCAGGGGAGTGAAGAACCTGCCTCTCTTTAAATTGATCCACCTGGGACCCCATGAAGCTTGGGATAGTGCATCCTGGAGGCAGGACCCCACTCTAAGAAGGCATTAAAAATCAAGAAATAGGCTAGGGAAAAAATGATCAGACAGAAAAAAATGCAGACCATTGAAAGTTTCTTTGGTGACAAGGAAGATCAAAATATACCCTCAGAAGATAACAAAGTCAAAGCTCCTACATCCAAAGCTTCCAAGAAAAAATATGAATTGGTCTCAGGTCATGGAAGTGCTCAAAAAAGACTTTGAAGATAAAGAGAGAGAGAGAGAGAGAGAGAGAGAGAGAGAGAGAGAGAGAAGAGGAAAAAATGGAAAGAGAAATGAGAGTGATGCAGGAAAGTCATGAAAAAAAAAGTCAACACCCTGAAAAGCAAAATGGAAAAGGTCCCTGGAGAAATGAGAGTGATGCAGGAAAGCCATTTGGGATGAGACTGTCAAGCATAGTCTCCCTTCCTTCCTTCTCCTTTTTCTCCAAGTAGAGCAGAAGTTGATTTCAAAGATTTTATGTGCTGTTCTCTTCTTAGTGCAGACCCTTACTACCTCTTGCCTGGACTAATTGAAATAATATGATTGGTTGGTCTACTTGTCACAAAACTCTTCATGTTCTAGTCTACCTCCTACTCAGCTGTCAAAGTGAAGATCAGGAAGATTAAAGCTCAGGTCAGATCATGTCACTCCCCCTACACAAACTCCAGTGGCTCCCCATTGCTTCTGTTTTAGCATTCAAAGCTCTTCATTACCTACTCCCTCAACCTTTCCAGTCTGCTTACCCCTTATATTTTGCCCCACCCTCAAGTACTCTTTGATCCAGTGACACTGGCCTCCAGACTGTTCCATGAACAAGACACTCCATTTCCTAATTCTGGGCATTTTCATTGACTCTCTGCCATGCTAGGAATGTTCTCCCTCCTCATCTCTACCTTCTGACTTTCCTGGTTTTTTTTAGTGTCAAGTAAGACCTCATCTTTTATAGGAAGCCTTTCCCACCCCCTCTTAATTTTAGTGGCTTCCCTCTTCTAATTATTTCCTATTTACCCTGAATATAGCTTGTACAAACAAGTTATACATAGGAAAAATGAATATGGACAAAAATAAGTATGGACAAGCATACATATCTGGATGCTTGTTGTCTCTCTCATAAGATTGTGAGCTTCTAAAGGGCAAGTACCATCTTGAGCTTTTCTTTGTATCCCCAGAGCTTGGTATATAGTAGGCACTTAATAAATGTTTACTGGCTGGCTAGGTAATTTGAATTTCTTTTGCCAACTATATAAACCCAATTGATCTAACTGTTGTAGATCTATCTGTTGCCATATTTTTGAAAAAGGAACGACAGCATGGAGGAAGTGTTGAGTACAGTGTAGAGATACAGAAGTTTGAGCTCTGACCCAAAAGTGCCAAGCTTTTTCCTGGCTGGGAACTGATATAACTTGATAGAGAGAGAGAGTGCACTATAATTTGGATTTATTAGTAATTTGGGGGGTAAATTTCTCAAAACTAGATTCATAGTTTTCTTTCCTTTTTTATGGGCTAAAAATAAGCCAGAGCACCATTTTGCTGTCTAGAACAAGGTTGGACTGTCAGGATATATGGGCTCACTTGCTCCTTCTTCCCTCTCCCATGCATACACAGAGAAATCTTTCTTCAAGAATGGAGTTAAAGGTGGTTAATAGGGCCTTAAAACTGCCTGGTGAGATGGGAAAGGACATGACTGGTTCAAGTAATTGATGCCTATGTTCCAAAGGTGTGAGCCAGAGGAAGGAGGGAGTCCTTTATTCTTTTGGCTTCACCTCTAATCTCAAGCACTATCCAATCTAGCCAGGCACCTCTGGCCACATCAGCAACAATCCACATTTTCTTCCATTTGCCTTGAGGCAGAACTTTTGCCTTATCCTTTTTTCCCCCAGGGCAATGAGGGTTAAGTGACTTGCCCAGGGTCACACAGCTAGTAAGTGTCAAGTGTTGGAGGTCAGATTTGAATTCAGGTCCTCCTGAATCCAGGGCCAGTGCTTTATCCACTGCACCACCTAGCTGCCCCTCCTTTTTTTCTACTAATAAACATTTTTATTTATAACTTTCCCGAGTTTCCAAATGTTATCCTTCCTTCCTTCCCTTCTCTCCCAATTCCCTGAGGCAGTAAGCAATCAGATGTGGGTCATACATTTGCAATTACGTAAAACACCTAAAATATATCTTTAATGAACACAGATCATGATGGTCTTCATAAATTGCTATATGTTCTCCCTCTTCCCCTCCACATTCACCACCTTGTAGGTAACCCCAGGGTGATGAGCCTCTTTCTCAATTTTTGAGAATAGTCTGTAAAGAATGAGTACTAACTGTTCCTTAAAAGTTTGGTTGGTTGTTGTCCTCATTGAGGACCAAAATGCTATCACTATGCTGGGGTCAAGTTACACTGTATCCAACTGCTGATCAGACCAATGAGTTTGAGCAATGTTTGAGAATTATTAAAAGAAAAATGGATAAGAATTTCTCATTTAGACCCAGAACTTTCTACTAACATAGTGTACTACTATTTTGTAAAAAGATGCCTAAAGTAACAATTGGGTGGAGCTTGGAGGTTTTATGCTTCTATATAACCAACTTTTTAATGACATTGTTTCTGAGGGAAAATACATCCCAATACATTGGCTAGCCTCCTGTTCACTTCATACTATCCTTAGAAAACTTTAACAACCTTTATTTGCCCAAGTTATGTATCTTTGGGCTTTACTGGAAGTTCATTTTACACTTGAATTATCAAAGAGCCAGAAGACCTGGACTAGAGAAAGAGATCTTCTACTGATTAGCTGTATGACCTTAGGCAACTCACTTAACCTCTCAGGGTTTCAGTTTCCTTATCTGTAAGATGTAATAATCCTTTCCCTTCTTATCTCGGAAGCTAGTTGTGAGGAACAAATGAGATATTCCATCTAAAACTCCTAGTTACTCCTTTAAGGGGTCATTTAGGAGAAGTTTCTTGACATATTGGGTAGTGGGCCAGCCTTGGAATCAGGGTCATCAGGGTGCAAGTGATGATGGATACATACTAATTGTGTGACCATGAACAGGTCATTTAATGTCTCAGTGCTCCCAGACAAACTTCTAAGACTTAAAAATTACCAAAGTTGCTATTTGCATCAATGGAAGGAATTTCTATAGTAGGAGCTCTCTACTTGGGGAAAAAAAAAATCACAGGATTTGATTTTTAAAACCCTAAAGGGCTATCAGTGTATTAGGATCTTCATTATCTTATTGTAGGGTTAGGGTTAGGGTTAGGGTTAGGGTTAAGGTAATGGTTAGGGTTAGGGTTAGACATATGGACTTTAGACATATGGTTAAAATCTGACCTTGGACAGTTTAAAATCTGATTGAAAACACATCTTTGTAGGGTTTACATTGATATTCATATGAATATATGAGATAGGCAGTATAGCATAATAGAGACAGAGATGACCTCAACCTAGGAAGACTTGGGGTCAAGTCTGCTTCTGATGCATACTAACTATATGACTCTGGACAAATCATTTAACCCTTCTGTGATTTCTAGGAAACCCTCTAAGATTATTATTTGGAGATAAACTTCACCTGGGATTTTCCTATACCAAAGAAAGCACAGGTCTTCTCCTTTTGCCCTATAAATATTAATTTTCTAATTTATATTAACACTCATATTCCACAGAATATGACTGTGGATCTGTTTTAGAATTAAGCCTGTATGGACCCACACTCATGTTTCAGGGATTTAGGTATTTAACAATGAATAAATGTGTAAAATTTGATTTAAGTATGAAGACCCTAAAAATTAGGTCTCTAAACAGAGAGGATACCCATTGTATGTTCCTAAAGTTCTCAAAAAACACCATGGGAAAATAGAATATTTGTGCTCTATGAGCCAAAGAAATAAAATTGTTAGTGATATGGTTTTTCATTTCATTAGGTCAAATGCAGATATTATCTCTCTCCTGGGGCTCTTTTTACAATCACTTTGAAACAAAGAATCCCAGCAAGTGAAGAATTATTATTCACTTGACAGTTTTAACAGAGACAATCCTACAAGTGAAGAAATAGGGCCCTGGGGTCAATCATTACTTGACTGAACTATTGCAAGGGACTCAATGTTGGATTACTGAACAACAACAACAAAAATATTTCTTTCAAGTTTTGGTTCAGAATCTTGGCATACAGAATACTAACTATGTTTAGCCTTCCAGTCAAAAGAGCCAGATAAATGAATTTTTAAAGAAAATTATTAACCACGTTGCTAAAGTGCTAAAGATACAAATAGAAGAGTAAGGCGGTCCACAATCTCAAGGAACTCACATCCTTTTTTTTTTTTTTCGAGTCATGCAAAACATTTCCATATTACTCATATTGTGAAAAAAATAGACAAAAAATCAATAAAAATAAAGTAAGAAAGTATGTTTCAGTCTGTATTCAGACTCCATCAGTTCTTTCTCTGGGATGGCATTTTTCATCAACTCTTCAGGGTTGTCCTGGATCATTATATTGCTGAGAACAGCTAAGTCATTCATAACTGATCATTTTACAATATTGCTGTTACTTTGTATAGTATATTTTACTTTGCACCAACTCCTCTAAGTCTTTCCAGGTTTTTCTGAGAGTATCCTGTTCATTATTTCTTTTAGCACAATAGTATTCCATCAGAATCACATACCATAATTTGTTCGGCCATTCCACAACTGATAGGCCTTCCCTCAATTTCCAATTCTTTACCACCAGAAAAGAACTTCTATAAATATTTTTTTTAACATATACGTTCTTTTTCTTTTTGTTTTTATCTCTTTTTTTGGATGCAGACCTAATAGTTGTATTGCTATAGTGTAACGATTGGAATGACACCACCTGCTGGAGACTTACTGTCGAAGAGTTCCGCCCATGAAGCAAAGGTCTTTGAGGGCAAGACCAGGAGTCTTTTCTTTGGTGTCAGGAAGTGACGTGGGCTAGTGGGAGGAGGAAGGAAGAGACTGGGGCTCGCTCTTGCTCTCTTTCTTTTGGACTCTGGTGGAGAGCGGAGCTAGAAATGTGCTCTCCCTTTAATAGATAGGAATCTAGGCCTTTCTCTCTCTCTTTACCAAATTCTTGTTCTCCTTAATAAATGCTTAAAAGTCTAACTCTTGCTAAAGCTTATAATTTATTGACGACCACTCATTGGATATCATTGGATATTTTAGACAGACTAGCTAGAATTTTAGCCCTTAACAGAGGTCAAAAGATACTTATTTATGGTTTTTTAGCCCTTTGGGTATAAGGAACTCACATTATAATAGGGAAGACAACACTTAAGGAAAGTTTCATTTGCACCTTACAGTGCAGTGGCAAAGCAAATGGCCTCTTCTTTAATGTCATTATTTAATGTCACTATCCCCAGAGTTCTTGGTTTCAGGGTCCTTGGCAATTCCCATCATGGTGGTCAAGGAATTAGGGTGGTGGTTTGACTTACCTATAACAAATTGCCTCCTGTCTCTCCCTTGGGATACTTTGCTGCTTTAGTAGGTTAGCTTGCCTGCAGTGTATATAGCAGTTCATTGGCCTTTGGTGGAGGTGGCTGGCCCTTTTCCCACAAGAGTTGCTTCCCTAGAGAATGCTGGTCTGGGAGGCAGGTGCTGCTGCTCCCAAGGTTACTGAACCTATCTGCCCATTGGTAGCATTTGGTCAGCAGTTTTTGCTCGTGATGATGAGGAAGATAAGTCTCTTCTCTATAATGGTTTCTCCCCTTACTGATGGCCATGGGCCTTCAGCATAAAGCAGGGTTTTTTGGGGGGAGGGGCACTGTTGTAGGTGGCCAAAAGGAGGGATACCTGCAGAGATGGATGGTTAGAGGGACAACATTTGCTTGTTACATAAGGACCATTCAGCCTAACATGGAGTATGCTCATTGATTTCAGCAGTAACTGGATTGGATCAGACATTTCTTACACAGAGCTACAGGATAAGTTGAGCTGTATAGTAGGAAGTATACTGAATTTGGAGCTGGAAGACCATGGTTCAAATCTCGGCTTTACTATTTGCCACTTGAATGATCTTAGAAAGGTCATTTCCCTAGGCTTCCATTTCCTCTTCTGTAAAATGACAGGGTTGGACTACACAACCTTTAAAATTCTCTCCAGTCCTGTGAACCTACAAGAATGCTTGTAGTGACTAATAGATGACTTCTTTGATGTGAGCACTCCTATTGGCACAGATCACAACCTATCCACATCTTCATGTGCTGTGGGATTTGCCTTATTCCCCATAAATCTTCCCCAGTGTGCTGAAGATTTCCTCTGCTTCTTTTAGCCTTTGAACTGGCTAAGCTGTTCCCTATGCCTGGAATGCACTCTCTCCCACCTTTTAAAATCTCTAGTTTCCACAACTACCAAACACTCTTCACACAAATCAAATCAGATCTAAATAATTGGAAAGATATCAATTGCTCATGGATAGGCAGAGCTAATATAGTAAAAATGACAATACTGCCTAAATTAATTTACTTATTCAGTGCCATACCAATCAGACTACCTAAAAATTATTTTATACAGCTAGAAAAAATAATAACAAAATTCATCTGGAAAAACAAAAAATCAAGAATATCCAGGGAAATAATGAAAAAAAACTCACAGGAAGGTGGGTTAGCGGTACCAAACCTAGAGCTTTACTATAAAGCGGCAGTCATCAAAACTATCTGGTAATGGCTAAAAAATAGAGTGGTAGATCAATGGAATAGGCTAGGCACAGGAAATGCAGTAGTAAATGACACTAGTAATGTAGTGTTTGATAAACCCAAAGACTCCAGCTTCTGGGATAGGAACTCAGTATTTGACAAAAACTGCTGGGAAAACTGGAAGATAGTATGGCAGAAATTAGGCATAGACCAACATCTTACACCTTATACTAAAATAAGGTCAAAGTGGATACACAATTTAGACATAAGAGGTGATACCATAGGTAAATTAGGAGAGAAAGGAATAGTCTACCTATCAGATCTTTGGAAAGGAAAACAGTTTTTGACCAAACAAGAGATAGAGTATATTATAAAATGCAAAGTGGATGATTTTGATTACATTAAATTAAAAAATTTTTGTGCAAACAGAAGCAATGCATCCAAAATTAGAAGGGAGGCAGAAAGCTGGGAAACAATTTTTGAGGCCAGTACTTCTGATAAAGGCCTCATCTCTAAAATATATAGGGAACTAAATCAAATTTATAAGAATCCAAGTCATTCCCCAATTGAGAAATGGTCAAAGGATATGAACAGGCAGTTTTCTGATGAAGAAACCAAAGCTATCTATTCCCATATGAAAAAATGCTCTAAATCTCTAATGATTAGAGAGATGCAAATTAAAACAACTCTGAGGTACCACCTGACACCTATCAGATTGGCTAAAATGACAAAAAAGGAAGATAATAAATGTTGGAGAAGCTGTGGGAAAATTGGAACACTAATGCATTGTTGGTGGAGCTTTGAACTGATCCAACCATTCTGGAGAGCAATTTGGAATTATGCCCAAAGGGCGATAAAGCTGTGCATACCCTTTGACCCAGCAATACCACTTTTGGGTCTTTTTCCCAAAGAGATCATGGAAGGGGGAAAGGGACCCACATGTACAAAAATATTTATAGCTGCTCTTTACGTGGTGGCAAAGAATTGGAAGTTGAGGGGGTGCCCATCAATTGGGGAATGGCTGGACAAGTTGTGGTATATGAATACAATGGAATACTATTGTGCTATAAGAAACGATGAGCGGGAGGAGTTCAGAGAAACCTGGAGGGTCTTGTGTGGGCTGATGATGAGTGAGATGAGCAGAACCAGAAGAACATTGTACACAGTAACATCAACATTGAGTGTTGACCTACTGTGATGGACTATATTCTTCTCACCAATGCAATGGTACAGAAAAGTTCCAGGGAACTCATGATGGAAGAGGATCTCCAAATCCAGGAAAAAAAAAAAAAAGAACTGCGGAGTATAGATGCTGAATGAACCATACTATTTCTTTTGTTTTTGATGCTGTTGTTTTTTTCTATTTTGAGGTTTTCCATCATAGCTCTGATTTTTTTCTCTTATAACATGACTAATGCAGAAATAGGATTAATGTTATTATGTGTATGTATGTATGTATATATATAGATATAACCTATATCAGATTACCTGCTGTCTAGGGGAGGGGGGAGGGAGGGGAGGGAGGGAGAAAAATCTGAAATTGTAAAGCTTGTATAAACAAAGGTTGAGAACTCTCTTTACATGTAATGGAAAAAAAATAAAATACTTTATTAATTAAAAGAAAATCTCTAGTTTTCAAAAAAACTCAGCTCAAATGCCACCTTCTATGAGAAGGTTTTACTGATTTCCCTTCCAGCTGCTAATGCCCACCTCTCCAAATGTGCCTGTTAGTTCTCATTATGTATTTTTATATACATATACATATGTACTATATATAAGCATTCATATTTATTTATATGTATAGTCTATATATTATATAGATAATAAATAAATAGAGATATAAAGTGAAATAGATAGAGATAGATGATAGAGGAAGATAGAATAGATGATAAAGATAGATATAATAGATGATATAGACAGATAAAAGATAAGATTGACAGATAGTAAAGAAATCTAGATAGAGAGAAGAAGAGGGAGGGAGGGAAAGAGATAGATAGATAGATAGATAGATAGATAGATAGATAGATAGATAGATAGATAGATAGATAGATAGATAGATAGATAAGATAGATAGATAGATAGATAGATAGATAGATAGATAGATAGATAGATAGATAGATAGATAGATAGATAGATAGATAGATAGATAGATAGATAGACAGTCTTCCCCTAAAGTAGGCAAGTTCTTTGTGGGCAGGATCAGTTTCAGTTTTGCCTGTGTGTTCCCTGTACTTAGCATGGTGCGTGGCACACAGCAGGCATTTAATAAATGCTTATTGATTGATTTGAATATTTGGTGGATACCAATGCAATAATTGGCCAGTTATTCTTCATCCCCCTCACATGACAGGGCCACTTCCTTTTTCAATTACATATGACAATTTCTTCCTTATTGGAAAGCTGTGTTTTTTTAATCAGTAAAAAAATAGTACTAATGAGTTAAACAAACAAACAAAAAAGACAAGCCTCTGTTTCTTGTTTTGTTATTTTACTTTTGAACCTTTTCATTTAGTTAGATGTGTGATCAAGTATAGGCAAGCTAGGCAGCACCTAGGCTGCAATTTACACAGATGTGAAGTAAGGGATGTGTTCTAAGATGACTTAAAATAGGTGCTCTAATATTCCAAACCTGGGTGACAAACCTAGAAATGGATTAACTGGACCCACAGAGATCCACCCATTCGTTTGTCAGAACTTGGAATTGGTGAACTGTCCCAACCCTACTCAGGACCTGCAGAACTGGATATTTTCATCTATTTCAATGTTTTTCTCATCATTTAACTTAGCTGAACAGCTGGAAATTTGGGGGTGGAGTTGAGCTATCATAATGAAGCTGAGAACACAGAAAAAAATAAAATGTTTTTGATGATCTTTAGTTTTTATAACTTCCTTTCCTTTCAGAGAACTATGACTAATAATAAAGAATACAAAGGAGATTTTTAAAAAATGAATTCAATAGAATTACCCTAGATTATATAGGCTGTCCCAAATCTTAGTGTTGTTTTCAGCTCTAAAAGCTTAAAGCTTTGGGGGGGCAGCTAGGTGATGCAGTGAATAAAGCACCAGCCCTGGATTCAGGAGTACCTAAGTTCAAATTTGACCTCAGACACTTAACACTTACTAGCTGTATGACCCTGGGCAAGTCACTTAACCCTCATTGCCCCACAAAACAAAACAAAACAACAACAAAAATAAAACAACAACAAAAAAAGCTTAAAGCTTAAAAAAAACTGTAAGAAGTTAAAACTAAGACTTTTGGGGTGCCCTGTATGTAATGTTCCACACCTATGGTTTGCCACTTCTATAAAGAAGAGGAGGAGGTATAAATGCTTATATTTTTGGTACCAGAAAATTTTTCAGTAATATAGAGACTTGTGTTTTCATAAGTCACATAATATGTATTATAGTGAAGGCTCAGGGTCTCTGGTATGTAGTATGTACCCAGTTGGCACAATTTTCAGTGTTCAAACACAGAGGTTCACAATTTTTAAAGGTAGGTAGTGTTGTGGACTCACAAATGACATATTCTGGTTTCACAAGATGGTAGTTTAAATGATACATAGCAAAATTCAAGGATCATCAGAGGAGATGGATTTCATGTTGAACTTTAATTTGTTTCCTTCAAATCTAAAATCGTATTACTCTTTTGGATAGAATGATTGACTTGGAATTGGAAAGACCTTGGCTAAAATCGCTTTTCTGACATTTACTAGCAAAGTCACTTTAGTGACTTTGGACAAGTCACTTAAACTTAAGCCTTTGCTTGTTCATCTCTAAGATAACGATGGTGACACCTCTAGTACCTACTTCATAGGACTATTGCAAGATTCAATGAAATAATGTGGATAAAGCCAATTTGAAAGTGATGTAT
Source organism: Dromiciops gliroides (assembly GCF_019393635.1). NCBI lineage: Eukaryota > Metazoa > Chordata > Mammalia > Microbiotheria > Microbiotheriidae > Dromiciops > Dromiciops gliroides. The sequence continues at coordinate 239,889,602 of NC_057862.1, forward strand.
ACATTTCATTTATTATTACTATTCCTTCTTTTTCATCTATAATCTGCAGATCAGAGTCAAGGATAGATTATATCTAGTTATAGGTGGATAGATACTATATATATTCTATCTATCTACCTACCTACCTACCTACCTACCCACCTCCCTCAGAGTTTTAATCTCAGGAACTTCCTTAGAATTTAATTTACCCATTGATGGGAAGGGGTAAGTATGGACTTGCCAGCACCTTTTCTATATTTTCTCTTTTTAATTACTTTATCCCTGTTTTCCTTTTTCTTCACGTATTTCCTCTTGTACTTCACTCAATGTTTTTGTATTCCATAACAAATAGATTCTCTCCTAAGTTTTCAGTTCTTGGCATAGTGAATGCTAGCTATATTCAGTCCTCCAGATGAAACAGTCTATTGGTTCAAAGCAGAAGTTATTTTAGAGGTAAGTGGAAGGATGGCACCATCTACTTCCTACACTGTGTATCACTTATCCTGAAATCTAGTTCCCCCCTTAGATTACTGTATCAGGATTGTATTTATGATATTGCCACACAGTGGCACTGTTGCCCCTGAAAGACAACAGCTTTCCATAGCCAACTGACTGATTTGAGGCTGCAGGAAAACTTTCCAGAATCTAGGATGAGGTTATTGATTTTGCATTTCTTTTAAATCACTGGAACTGTGAGCACTACTCCACTCCTTAGCTATAGAGATATCGATCTGAAATCTGTTGGAAGTCGATCTATAGGATTTTCTAGAGGTGAGTGATAAAAATGGAGAGGAGAGACATTTAGTTATACCTGAAGTTTCTTGTGAAGGCTTTTTAAAAGTGTTAGTAACCTTTCAGCATTGCTAGAGAAACTTAACACATTTATTGCTGAGACCCACCTTTTGCTGAGAGCTAGAAGCAGGGGGGTGGGGGTGGGGACAGTGATAAATTCTTTCCCTACTACATTCCTTTTTATTTTTCAGTCTGGTCTGAATCTTTGTTATCCCATTTGGGGTTTTCATGGCAAAGATACCAGAGTGGTTTGCCATTTCCTTCTTCAGCTCATTTTACAGATGAGGAAATTGAGGCAAACAGGCTTAAGTGATTTGCCTGGGGTCACACAACTAGTAAGTGTCTGAGGTTAGATTTTAGCTCAGGAAGATGAGTCTTCCTGATTCTAAGCCCAGTGCTCTCTATCCATTGCACCACCTAGACACTTGAATTCCTATCCATCTTTTAAAGATCAACATAATTGTCCTCTCTTTGCATCTCATGTCTGTAAGAGTTTTCTCCGTTTGAAATTACATAATACTTTGCTTTGCATCTTTCTTTTGAATATAATAATCCAGGCTCCATTCTGGCTGGTCTAGTGGCTCAGCCTCCAGAGTGAAATGAAATGAGATACATCTATCATTTAATAAAAAAAAAACAAACAAAAACCAAACCAAACCATACCAAACAAAAACAAACAAACCAAAACCAGAATACAAATAAAGTTAATATATAGTTTTCTAAGTCAATATGTGGCCCATAGGGATACTTATATAGGGTTTGGTGACTTTTGTTTCTATTTGAGTTTAATACCATTGGTCTATACCCTTCAAATAAGATCTTTTCCAAACAGGAAAAAATGCATAATTATGCACTAAAAATAACTATAGGCCAAATTCAGTTTTCTAGAAATCAGAGTTAGGGAGTAAAACAACACAGCCAATATTGATATAATACATTAAAGTGTAGAGTCACATTCTGTCCAAAGGTATAGTCCAGGACTTCCACTATTTCTATATCCTTTCTGGGCCTTACATTTAGCACAGTTGGTCTGTTGGTTCACATTAAAGTGTGTATGCTCTGATTCAGAGGTGGCAGAATTTTGCTACAGATTTTTTCACCTTACCCATCCTCACTTTATCTATGAGCACCACCATAACCCTCAATCCATGGGAATTATTTACTGACCTTCCTTTAAAACAAGGAAAAACAATAACAGACATCTTGATATTTATCTCTATGTGCCAGTTCTGGCTTCTTTCATTGGCATCCATATAGTAGATTATAAAATGGGCAGTCCAAGATCATATCAGTTCTGTGGACTGCCATGTCTCACGATTCATATCACTCACTAGCTATATGGCCATGGGCAAATCCATTAACTTATCTGGCCTCTGGTTTCCCCATCTTTGAATGAAGGCATTGGGATAGATGTCTGATCACTTCTAGCTTTAAATCTATGATTCTCTGATGTACATTGAATTTCTAATTCACTAAAACTCGCAGATCTTTTTTTTTCAAATAAACTCCTATTTAACCATGTCTCCCCCATCTTGTGAAACTGATTTTTAAAAATCTACTTTTTAGACCTGCTGATATATTCACCTTATTCCTAATCACAGGTTAATTTTTTGTGCTGTATTTCACCTGACTGTGAAATGCATCATTTAAGCAGGTTACTTTCTTCATCAGTTGGGATTCAAGGATGCAAAGGGAAAAAAGAAAAAAAAAAGATGAAGTGAGGTGAAGAGGAGTAATCCCAGTGCATAATATACTGATTTTGAACTATTTCAAAAGTAGGATGCTTAGAGACATCCTATATCAGCCTCAGATCTTAGCTCTGGAAGAGCCACTGATCCTTCAGAAGTTTTATCACTGAAGGTGACTTCCTGTCATTGGACTTTGCTTTCCTCAAATTATGACTGAATTATCTACAGAAAACACATTTCATTCCTGATCTAATTCCTTCCCAATCTCCTGTGACCTCTGAGGAAATCCTATTCCTCTGCTTCTAAGTCAGTGGTTAAAAAGTTTCCTTCAAAATTAGGTACCAGCATCAATAGGTGATGTTATATTCTCCAAAGACTCCACTTTCAGGCTCAGTAAAACAAAGCCAGGTGGTCTGTGCCCATGGACCTAACTTGGTACCTTTCTGTAGTGTAACTAAAGTGATTTGGAGGAGGGGAAGTGAAGGACGTAGAAGGAGAATAGGTAAGGCAGTAAAAATGCCGACATGAGGATTCCAAGGTGGGCTATGAAAGTATATGTTTAACAACTCACTAGGAAGAGAGGGAGGAGGAGAAGTAGAATGCATGCATTACATACTTTTTTTTTTTTTTAGTGAGGCAATTGGGGTTAAGTGACTTGCCCAGGGTCACACAGCTAGTAAGTGTTAAGTGTCTGAGGCCGGATTTGAACTCAGGTACTCCTGACTCCAGGGCCGGTGCTCTATCCACTGCGCCATCTAGCTGCCCCCATTACATAAGTTTAATCTGCATTATTAACATTTTCTATCACTTTCTTGAGTTCAGATAATCAATTGAACAAAAAACCCCCAATCCTTCTGCCTCAGTTTCCTCATCTATAAAAATAGAGATGATAATAGCACCTACCTCCCAGGGTTGTTGAGAGGATCAAATGAGATAATAATTGTAAAGTGCTCAGTACAGTGACTGGCACAGAGTAGACACCACTTAAAGGTTAGCTATCATTATCATTATTATTAGATAAAATAAAGAAATTATCAAACCTTAAAATATTAGATGTTGTTGTTCAGTCATTTTTTCAGTTTTGTCTGACTCTTTATGAACCCATTTGGGGTTTTCTTGGCAAAGATATGTGGAGTGTTTTGTCATTTCTTTTGTTAGCTCATTTTATAGATGAAAAAACCTAGGCAAACAGGGTGAAGTGACTTGCCCAAGGTCACACAACTAGTAAGTGTCTGAGGGCAGATTTGAACTCAGGAAGATGAATCTACCTGACTAAGCCCAGCACTCTATCCATTGTGCCATGTAGCTGCCGAAAGCACTAGATATGTGGCAGTTATTATATCCTTGTTTGTAAAATGAGAGTGTTGAATCTCTGAGGTCTCTATCAACTCTAACGTTCTGTGGTTTCTAGGGCCATGAAAGTACTTAGTCAATCACTGACTGAGTTATTAATATATAAACATAATTAATAGACAAATATTCTTTGGAACAGATCCGATAACCCAAATGGGCCACCTGGGACCTTTGTTGTTTGTTTGCCTCTGTGCAGAGTATCATCATTTCTTGATCCTGGGGCCATTTAAATTCAATTAAAACACATTAAAATGTTGAGTAGAAAACCCATTTCTTTGACTACTAGCCTTTTAGCTCTTGAGCTAGTTTGGTTGTACTTTCCTTCTATGGTTGATGATGTCTGGATCATGGAGACTTACATCACATCCTTTTCCCTACATTAGAGTTGGAGACAAGGCAAGCAGGTAGAAAAAGAAGAGGGATTTCTTTGGTCCCTAACAGGGATTGCTTTTATAGGAAGAACTCTCTGGTTTAATATGATCCAGGGCTCAGATGGATTAATAACGCAACTAAGACCTAAAAAAGCATATGAGTTAGGTCCCACATTATGCTTAAGATAGAGTATATAGGGTTTTATCACAAACGTTTTAGTGCAGTTTTGAGCTTTAATAGCTTAAACAGTCTTAGTGCTATTTAAGCTGTATATTAGGGAGCTTATTTTAGGGTTTAGAGCCTACCCTTCAATCAACATTCCAGGCAAACTGGCTTATTTAGATAGACAGACAGACAGACAATAGATAGAGGATTCGTTAATTATTTACTATGTGCCAGGCACTGTGCTAAATGCCAACAATCTAACACATATTAAAGTAGTCCTTACCTTCAAAGGATTTACTCCCTCTCTATCTTCCTAGATAGCATGATGAGGACACTATCAAGAAGTGGCTTGGAGGCCTGGGCAAAGACAAGGTAATAGCTCACCCACAAGAAACCAGGGACCCAGGGGTAGAGTCCAAATTATCCAAGGAGTGGAGGGTGGTGTCATACTGAGATGACATCTACATGGCACTCTGTCTCCCACGTTCTTGTCTTTGCCCATGCCTGGAATGAACTCACTCCTTATCTATTCCTCCCAGAACCCCTGCCCTTTCTTCAAGCCTCAGTTGTCAAGCCACTTCTTACAGGAAAGTGATCCCTCAAGTTGTTAGGACTGTCTCCTATCTCAAATGACTAGGTATATATTTTTCTGTTAACATGTTGTATCTCCCCAGAAGGCAAACTCTTTGGGGACACATTTAATTTTACCTTTGTGTCTGTAGTGTCTTCCACATAGTAGATGCTTGTTAGAATGGATCAGATTGGGTCACAGAAAATATAGCATTGTTAATACCTATAAATCCCTTGTCTTGCCACTTAAAAAACCACAATCTAATAAATAATAGAACACTAGAACAAAAAAATCAGAATGAAAATTCTGTACCACACACTTTAAACATGATATACACAAATCTCAGTATTCAAAATGGCTAAATAGGTCAGCAGGGTAGGGTCACTCATTTAACAAAATGGTTCACCATAGGATCCCCTCGATGAGGTAAGTTGCAATGATAAATTTGAAACAGATTCAATATGAAAAAATATTTACATACAGCTGCTACATATGTTAAAGTATAATTTGTTATTTTGTTATCTATTAATGGGTAAAGAGTAATCCACATAATTCTAAGAGTCAGAAAACCTGGATTCTTGTTAGGCATCTGCTTTGGATTATGACCATGGGCAAAATCTATTTTTTGTAGCTTACCATCTACATCTGAGAAATGGAAATGAAACCTTCCTCCTCCCATAGGGCCATTATAAAGACTGAGGATATAATAGATGGAATCTCTCTTTTTGGAGCTAAAATACTTGACTTTCGGCTTATGGGTAAGTTTCTGCATTTATACCTAACTACCTGGCTTCCTCATTACTTCTATCCTATCCATCAAGGAGACCAATCTGCAAAGTGTATGAAATAGAATGAGTACACAGATAAGAAAGAATTGAAGACAAAATTAAGAGATGAGATTTTAACAACCCATCCAGTTGCTATAAATGAGTTTAGGTCTCTAAGACCAGAGGATTTACAACCCAGAGTACTAAAAGAACTCACTGAAATGATCAAAGAATCACTGTTGAGAAATCATGTCAATAAGGAGAGCAGTTCAGAAGATTGCAGAAGGGAAATCGTTGAGACAATTTTCTAAAAGGAGAAAAACAGATGATTCTAAAAAGTACAGAGCTATTAGTTTGATGTCCATCCCCAGCAAAATTCTAGAACAGGTTATTAAACAGATGGGCTCTGAGCATGACATAAAAATTGATAATCTCTGGGAGCCAGCCTCAGTTGCTGTCCAACAATGGAAGAGGGAGCCTTGTGGAGTAAGTAGTAAGTTTCCTGTCACTACAATTATAGAATCATGGGATTTTAGAGTTGGGAAGGAACTCAGTGACCCTATAGACCAACTCATGCCTAAAAAGAATTCCAATTAGAATAAACTTGACAAGGATTTATCCAGTCTTTGTTGAAAGACTTCCAATAAAGGTGGAGTCAGCCTATTGAACTTTTGGATAGCTTTAACTGTTATGCAGTATTTTTCTGACATCGAGTCTAATTTTCTCCTCCTCTTCCTTTTTCTTCCTTCTCAACTTTTATTCAGTGTTTTTGTTTTTTCTCTCTGGGGCCAAAGAGAACAAGTGATAAAATCACAGAATTTGACATCTAGGAAGCACCTTAGTTTTTATCTATTCCAAACTATACATGAAAGGATTTCCTACTATATTTTACCTGACAGGTGACTACTCAATTTTATTCTTGAGAGTTGTGTATATCTCCTGGGCTGACTTCTCTCATAGAAGTTTAACACATGATATTCTACCAATCCAAAATAGGTTTTCACAAAATCTAGGGTATATGTCAGACTAGCTTTCCTCTCCCCTATTATGAACTCTAGAAGGGAATGGTAATGTTCTCTACCACTCAAGATTCACCTCATGTCTGCCCTAGCAACCTTGATAGTGAGAACCAGATCAAAAATATATTCTCCCTTTATTGATTTCTCCCAAAGCCTCTAAATGTACCCCCACCCCCAACCATGGAGATACATGCTTTGAGGGAACAAATTTCTGTTGGCTGCGATGGAAATTCTTTAGTCTGTTATGGATTAAAGAGGAATTGTGCCTTAAAAAGAGAGCATTGTTTTCCTTATAGGAGAAGATTGCATTAGAAGTAGGACATGCACAGTGTTAAGGTGAAGTGAGAGAAGACCCTTGGTGAAGTATTCAAGATATTACAGGTAAGAGAGAATAATGAAGAGAAAATCTCAACAGAATTGAGACTAGAGTGGGAAACCTGATACTAGGTGGAGAATGTTACCATTCCCTCCTAAAGTTTATAATGAGAGAAATTACATAGAGGAGCAAGGTGGGGAGGTGGAGGCTGACAGTGAGCTGTCACCAAGAGTTCTATTTTCACTGCTTCGTGCTTCTCACCAATAATGAAGGAATCAAGGACTCCAAGGAGAGACAGGTGTAGTAAGATTTGCCTACCTTTTCTTCTTTCTTCTACAGGGAAAACAAGTTGTTAAATCCAAAGTATATTGGTTCTTTAAAGTTTGTTTACATTTCTGTTTAATTAATTTAGAATGCTGGGGTAAGTTAAAGTTTGACTGATCATCGGGCTTTTGATTTGCGTACTTCATAACCATGAATGGAAACCTAGAGAGGAGGGAAGTGACTCTGTTGGAAATTGTTGAGATATCTTCCATCAATCCGCTCTGGAGCTCTGGAGCTCTGGAGAGAGAATTCTATTGATTTTTTTAATAAACTTTCCAACATAGGGTAAGAAAATAAATCCAGTTCCTTGTCTCTCATTGAGAACACAAATTCAATAGCAGTTTTTGCTTGGTGGATTACAGCCTCGGGTATCATTATTTTCTCCATTGGTTTTCTTCATGCAAGCTCACATATTCTTTCCTCTCTGGGTTGAAGCCCAGAAAGCACTTAGCTGACAAGGGAAAAGGAACAGTGGGTAGGAGAAAAAGGGAGTGACTGAAAAGTCACTGGTGACACACACATTCCAAAGGTAGGGAACAGAGGGGAGTAAGAATTCTACTCCTCGTGAAGGTGCCATATGAAAATTTTGGTATATACCTAGTAGTGAATAGTTGTGCCAAAAGATTGAACAGCTTAGTACTTTATCTCACATAATCCCAAATTGTTTTCCAAAAGAATTAGAAAAATTCACAACACCATAATAGCATACTAGTGTAACTGTTTGCCAATAGCCTTTCCAACACTATTTCTGTCTTTTATCCATTTTGTCAATTTTGTTGGTGTGAGGTTAAATCTAGGAATTCAATTTTATATAGTTTTTGAACATTCATAAACTTTTTTTGAAAATAGTTTGTTCATATCTTGTGATCATTTATCTATTGGGAAATGACTTTAAGTTTTATAATAAAATTCCCTAAATACCAGAGACAACAGACTTTATATAAAATATTGATTTAGTCTGCTTCTTTCCCTACTCATCAGTTTCTATTCTTACTCTAGTTATATATTTTTTGCTCATGGATTTAACTCAGTGATACCCCTACTAGGACTCTATACCAAAGACCTCAAAGAAAAAAGGACTCAAAATATTTATAAGCACCTCTTTTTGTGGTGGCAAAGAATTAGAAACTAAAGGGGTGATCATCAACTGGAATGAATCAACAAGCTATAGCATGTGAATGTGATGAAATTCTGCTACACTATAAGAAATGATGAATGAGAAGAAATGATAAAGGAGATGTTTTCAGAAAAACCTGGGAAGACTTGTATGAACTGATGCAGAGTAAAGTGAGCAGAACCAGGAGGACAATTTATACAGTAATGACAATATCATAAAGACAATCAACTCTGTCACTTAGGAACTCTGATAATTACAATTACCAATCACATTCTAGGTAAGGAGAGAAAGTATTCCTGACATGGGGAAAAGCATGGTGTAGTAGACAAAAGGCTGGTCTCTCTCATGGAAAAAGCTAAGATCAACAGATGATATAGTATAAGAAGGAGAAGAAAAGAATGTCCAGAGCAAAGCCTTGGGGTATACATATGGTTAGGGTACAGGAGGATGATGAACCAGCACTTGGATAAGGGTAAGACCAGGAGAGATTAATGTCACTTCTGAAACCAAAAGAAAAGGGAAAATCCAGGAGGGAGGTTTAGGGACAGTGCTGAAAACTCTTCAGATGTCAAGGAAAGGGATGACAGAGAAAAGGCCATTGGATTTAGCAGCTAAAGGATCATTGATCTGTGTAGAACATGCTTCTCAAGGGTTATATTCAAATTGATGAATGAATGAGAAAAGCTATAAATATATTGGCATACCTTTTTTTGTCTGCCTACACAGGCTTTTAGTCATTCCTAGGGGTCATTTTCTATCTTTTAAAAGTTTTTAACCATATTTTTATTGATATGGTAGAGTATAAACTCATTGAGAGTAGGAATTGTTTCATTCTTTGTATTGATCTCCCAGTTCCTAGCAAAGTACTTGGGACATTTTAAGGACTTAATAAATACTTGTTGATTGGTTGAGCAATTAATTCATTTTGGCAGCAAGAAAACTCAACAGAGGGGCAGCTAGGAGGAGCAGTGGATAAAGCACTGGCCCTGGATTCAGGAGTACCTGAGTTCAAATCCAGCCTCAGACAATTGACATTTACTAGCTGTGTGACCCTGGGCAAGTCACTTAACCCCCATTGCCCAGCAAAAAAAAGAAAGAAAGAAAGAAAGAAAACTCAACAGATATATGAATAATTCAATTGTCCCATTCTGTGCTAGGCTTGTGGTTTATTTCCTGAACTCCTCAATTATTTCCTTTTTCTGTTTAGGTGGCCAATAGTTTACTTTGATGAAAAGATCTCTTCTGTTTCTTCTTCTGTTGATTTTCACTCAAATGTTCTCCAGCGTGCTTCTTCCTTGTGGTTCTGGAATTTCTTCACATGAGCATACCTTCTTAATATATTTAATTATCAGGTATGGAGTCCCATGCTAATCTTGGTAGATTGATTATGGCCCTCTGGAGCAGAAGAGCTGAGTGAATGATGTGATAACTATCATTATGAGAGAATCAGCAAACCTCTGTTGCTTAGCTCTTCCTCTCTCTACTGGAGAGCACACTCATCATGATTTATGGACCTACACAATCAAAATTATTACCCCTACCTCCTTTTGACCATGCTATACTTTTAATGAGTGCTGGCCCCATGACCTTTTCATATTAGAAGTGGTTATCTTAAGGGACAGCTAGGTGGTGCATGCATAGAGTACTAGGCTTGGAATCAAGAAGACTCTTTGTGAGTTTGAATCTGACCTCAGACGCTTATTAGCTATATGACCCTTGGTAAGCCACTTAACCTAATTTGCCTCAGATCCTCATCTGTAAAAAATGATCTAGAGAAGGAAATAGCAAACTGCTATAGTAGCTTTGCCAAGAAAACCCCAAAATGGGTCATGAAGAGTTAGACATGACTGAAATGACTCAACAGCAACAACAAAATCCTAGGAGTAGACTTGCATATGGGTATACTGTATGCAGGGGTTTGGTTTTTTTACTCTTAGCAAAGAATCATTATGCAACAACCAGAGAGAAAAATGAGTAATACCCTTTATAAACTTCCACCTTTAGCCTCAGTTCCCACTATGCCAATCATACCGTGGTGGAGAGGCAGAGTGAAAGTGAGGGAGCATTAATTTTTTTTTTTAAACAGGGCAATGAGGATTAAGTGACTTGCTCAGGGTCATACAGTTAGTAAGTGTCAAGTGTCTGAGGCTGGATTTGAACTCAGGTCCTCCTGGATCCAGGGCCAGTGCTTTATCCACTGCACCACCTAGCTACACCATGGGAGCATTAAATTTATAATGCTACCTTAACCCCCCCCACCACTTTTTTTTTTTGGCCTATCCTGCTTTTAAAAAATAAAATAAAATGGACCCATCTAGAGTCTGATCCAGTGATGGGTTTTATACAACCAATTCTCAGGGATACCATTTGATTCCTTGAGTTAGTGTCTGTAGCTCCTCTTGTTTATTACCTAAATTTGTGGATTTGTGTATGGACATTTGAGTTCATAGTAGTTATTTGTTTTTGTGTTGGCTCCCTTCTTTGATTCTTGTCTCCTGGGAACTTCTCTCTGTCTCAACTACTATTCTTCTTCCTTCACTGTAGCTACTCTTTATAGTGTCTAGGTTAGTGGATATGCACAGGTAGTTTTCTTTATCCTTTTCTTTTTTCATTTAAAGTTTTTCTAACTTGATTTTCAATAGCTCTCATGACTACATTCCTTTTGTTGTTGTTTTTGGTGGGGTAATGAGGGTTAAGTGACTTGCCCAGGGTCACATAGCCAGTAAGTGTCAAGTGTCCAAGGCCGAATTTGAACTTTATCCACTGCGCCAACTAGCTACTACTCATGACTACATTCTTATTTATTAACCTTTGGTTAAATCTACTCCCTCCCTGGGGCAAGAGTCTATCATACCTATATGTTAATACATGGTCCAGAGACCACAGTACCAAAGTACATTCTCAAATATCACTTTCTAAGCCGGATTTTCAATTATCAAATTAATTTTTCCCTTCTGCATCCTTTGCCTTCAATAGGCAGCAGTAAAAAAATAAAAACAAAAACCCAAACCCTACAACTTGTTTCCCCCTGGTCTTTAGTTTCTTGCTCAACAAACACTATATAATCTTAGGCAATGCTTTTTTAGGTTCCTTATTGTGGTATCATTTGTGTCTCAGTGAATGACCAGAACTGGGTGGTAGCCATCTAAAAATGACAGGAGAGGCTGGGTGATTATCCACACTATCAAGGATACTGCAAAAATGATTTCTGTATTGGGGTAAGTTGGACTGGATGAGATGATCTCCTTGAATTCTTGATTCTGTGATTTTATGTATATAATTTACCTATTCTTAGGTAATTCTGAATAAACTATGATGTCTCCTTTCACTTTGTTTTGTCTTCCCATCCAGACTGTCAGGATGTCAACAGATTTGATGATGATGATGATGAAGAAGAAGAAGAAGAAGAAAAGCTCAAGATTTTAAAATAGTAACAATAATTTATCTGTATGTGCACATACTTTGAATCTGTTTGTGGGCCCCTGGACCTTGGATACAAAAATGTACAAACACCCCAGGCACATATAACAATTATGAGTGAGAGGAAAGTGTAAATTTCCAGGAATGATGAGACTTTCACATACAGGAGAAACCTGACAGCTGCTGGATGCAACTTCCAGAACTCCCATGCCACAGTCCCATGATGAACATTTACAAATTGCAATGGCCTTGGTCCTACAGTAGCACACATGCTTTTCTATCCCCTGGCCACCCATGACCACAGAGCTCTGCTGATCTGTTGTGATTTTCATAGCAATAAACACTTCAGCCTCTTGCAATAAATTGCTTAGTTGATGTTTTGCTAAATAATATCTTCCCACTTTCCATTTTGTCAGACAAAAGTTTTTCCTCTGGGTCCTGTGATAAAAACCTAAAAGAAAAAAAAAAACCTGCCTCTACCCTTTACCTTCCTCTCCATTTATTTTATCTGATCTTCTGAACTCACAGAATGTTCCCAGCTGTTTAGCTTATAAATAAACTAAATGAGCAAATATAGGTAAAGGGCATTATGCAATAGTGGAAACAAGTCCTGCTCCATACTGCCCACATACTGGCCATGAGATCCTCACAAGTCAGTCAACCCCACAGTACCTCTGGTAGATCTCACACCATAAGTTGAAGAGCAAATGCGAATCTTTATTGGTAAAGTGAGTTTCCTCATTGGATATTCTCTATATTAATGAAATCTAAGGCCCAACCCATATGTGTGTGTGTCTATGGGTGTGCATACACATACAAATATATACATGCATACAGATATGCATATATATTTACATGTATGTACATACTAATAGGTGTATACTTATATATGTCTATGTTTATATCTGTATCTATATATAGATGCATAGCTACTCATAGGCAACTAGTTCTTATGTTTTTTTCTACATTACATTTTATTACAATTATTTAATTGCATAAAGTGCCTAGCTATTAAGTGTTAGCAATATGTAGATATAAAACATTTTTAGTGACAATACTGCAATTCACCAACAATTCACTCTTTGTGTTGGTACTCCATCAACCTGTGAAGATTAAAATTCTTTCTTAATCATAGTAGATAGTTTTTGTTAGTTGTGGCAAAAAAAAAATCATCACTTGTTAGCAAACTTCCTAGTCATGGACCTCTCTAAGTCAAGTGAATGAGATTGTTCTGCAGACAACAAAGATTTGGTTCTTCATTATTTTATTGTTGTTTAATCATTTCGGTTGTTTCCAACTCTTTGTGACCCCATTTAACATTTTCTTGGCTGAGACACTGGAGTGGCTTTCTATTTCCTTCTCTAACTCATTTTACAGATGAGGAAACTGAGGCAAACAGGGTCAAGTGTCCTAGCCAGCATCACACAGCTAGTAAGTGTTTGGAGCCAAATTTCAATGAGTTTTTCTGACTTGAGACCCAACTCTCTATCCACTATGCCACCCAGCTGCCCCTGTCTTTCCTCATGCCCATGCTCAAAACCGTTCTAGCTTGGTAGGATCTGCCAGAGTTCACAATCTACTCCTATAGCCTTTCAGATCCCGTGATGCCTGGTAAGCAATGAAACAATATGAATGTACAGTTATCCATTCCACATCATGAGAGTTAGGGGTGTGGTGCTCCTGAGATCTGGAAATATCCTTTACTCAAAGGATACCACTATTAGCCAGATAACCTAAGAGGAACAAAGAAAGATAAAGTTGTCCCATATCTACAAAAATATTTATAGCTGTATTTTTTTTTTGTGGTAGTAAAAACCTGGAAAATAAGGTACTATTCATCAATTGGCAGGTATGTGGTACTGTGGATAGAGCTCTGGGCCTGGAGCTAGGAAGATCGGAGTTATATCCAGCCTCAGACACTTACTAGCTGTGTTACTCTAGGCAAGTCACGTAACCCTTTTTTGCCTTAGTTCTTCATCTGGAAATATGGAGACACACTGGAAAAAGAAATTGCATACCATTTCAGTATCTTTGCCAAGAAAACCCCAAATAGGGTCATGAAGGGTTGGACTTGAGCGAAAAATGACTATATGTGTGTGTGTACACAGACATACACATACACACATGCACAGGCACAGATGTGTATACATATGCAAACTTATACATACACACACATATACACACATATGTATGTACATCTATGTATATATGTGCACATGTATATTTGCAAGAAAGAGGATAGCAATGGTGGTACAAAATTTTTAAAATAAGAAAAAAAAAAGAAGAGGTTTATTGAAGCAATTTTTGAAATGCACAGAAGAGAACAGGAAGTTGAAAGCAAGACCAAAACAAGCAAGATGGCTTTGAAATGAATATTTTTAGTTTACATATCTATGGATATATTTTAAACAAGCTATATATGAGAGATTCACAGTTTCATATCTCATTCTTATTTTCCATTCTTCTTTGTATATTGAAATATTAACATTTGTTGGCATTTGTTAATTTAAAATTAATAAAAATGGCTAAAGCCATTTTTAAAAAAAAAAGATAACTTATTAGATCAATGGCTTCTTTGGAACCCTGTCAACATTCTCATTTCATAATAATAATCCCTTACATTTGTGTAACCTTTTATACTATACAAAACACTTTCACATGGACAATCTTATTTGATTCTCATGACAACCCTTTGGTAGTGGCTGACTCAGATTTAGAGTCAAGAGCATTTGAGTTTTAATCCTGGACCTGTAACTCCTTTTTGAGTGACTTTGGGAGAGTTACTTAACATCTCTGAAACTCAGGTTTTTTTTCTATATGTAATAACAGAAGGTTAGAATAGCTATTCTCTAGGGTCCCTTTGAATTCAAGATTTATGATTCTATGATCCCCACTTTACAGAAGAGGAAACTGAGCCCCAAAGTTACTCATCCAACTTCACACAGGTATTAAGTTGAGTGAATTGCATGTATGCTTCGGTTGTGTGCTGTGATTATAATTATAATGCTAAATGAGTATTCTGCTGATTGACTGTTACATAAAAAGGTGCAAAGCATTAGTAATTTTTTGCATTTTGTGGTACATCTATGAAATTCTAGATTTTCAATGGTGCACAATAGGGAAGAAAGGAAGAGTAAACAGGCTCATTGATACAAATTGTGCATTTGAGCATCAGTAAATCCCCACAGGAATGGGGTGGGGGAATGTAAACATTGGTGGAATGAGTGATGGGGATCAGACTTCACAAATAATAAATGAATATTTTTGAGAGATAATGGAGATAAAGGATTGATTGAGAGGAGTTAGAGGAGAGAGGCTCATGGTACAGAGGTTTTCAGAAGGGATATTAATTAAAAGAGATATAAGACCTATTCTGCCTGACCCCAGAGAGGAGAAGCAGAATCAGTGTTGTTTTGTTGTGGTTGTTTGTTTGTTGTTGTTGTTCATTCTTGAAGAGGACTATGACATGGGAATTGCATTTAAGTGAGGGAGAGCTATGCAAGGTGACCATCCAACCCTCTTCCAGAGCCATCTGGGTCCAGATATATATCAGGATGACTGGAGATGGCCCTAGATGTTTAAGGCAATTGGGGTTGTGACTTCCCCAGGGTCACACAGCTAGTAAGTACCTGAAGTGAAATTTGAACTCGGGTCCTCTTGACTCCAGGACCAGTGCTTTATCCACTGCTCCATCTAGCTGCCCCAGCAGTACCAATGCGGAGATGCTAACAGGTGGGCAATTATTTCAATGTAACAATTAATTTGAGCTGTTCCAAAATGGAATGGGCTTGCCTTGTGAGGTAGTGAGTTCCCGGGCACTAGTGCTATTCAGGCAAAGGCTGGCTAGATGACCCCTTGACAGGCATATGAAAGAGGATATTCCTATTCAAGCATTGGCTGGATAAGATAGACTCTGAGGTTCCTTTGAATGCCTAGATCCTCTGAGTCTACTGGAATAACCCATAAGAACATTACAGGCAGAGCTGGAGTTACTGGGGGGGGGGGGGTAGTGGACACAACGGGCTACTTAGCATACATTGGTCCTGAGATCTTTGAGATTAGGATCCACAATATTTTTTGGGGGTGGGGCAATGAGGGTTAAGTGACTTGCCCGGGGTCAAAAAGCTAGTGTCAAGTGTCTGAGGCTGGATTTTAACTCAGGCCCTCCTGAATCCAGGGCCAGTGCTTTATCTACTGCATCACTTAATTGTCCTGTGGGTGTTAAAGTGGCTTCTAATTATGTTTCTAATTATTAACTTGAATTTTATAGGAATCCAATAATGTGTTATTATTTCAATAAAGCTATGCTTCGCTTTTCACGTGGAGATTTCATTTTTTTCTTTTTCTTCCCCCTCCTCCATTTCATACTGCTTGATTTAAAATAGGATCACCTCTGAGACCTTGTGTCTCTTCTTCTGATATCCTTTCCATGTTCCACAGCTCACTTACACCTTGCTTTTTTGGGAAGACATCACATATTTTGGCACCCTTTCTGAGGCTTGGCAGCTTGTTTCCTCATACCTTACAACACACAGGGTCAGGAGGAGGAACTGGGGTACTCTTTGCTCCTCACTGCCACTTTCAGAGCCCCCTCTTTAATACCATCACTTAGAAACAACTTCTCCTCCTTTAGATTTTGCTCTATCCTGTTCAGGTCCTTGTTGCTGTTGTCTATGAACACTATGAACCTCTCTGTTTACCTTTCTCGTCTGTAAAATCCCAGTAGTACTTAACTTTTGTGGTTTTCATGGAGCTCAAGAGAGACACTATAGGCCTTTGCCTATATAAATTTGGAAACCAAGGCTCAGAATAAATGAAATGCTCAGCTCCACCTAACTCTTTTGTGGGTGAGTCAGGACTGAAATCCATGTCAGACCACAAATGTCCAGTGTTTTCAAATATACCACTAGGGCATATACACAATATTGGTTTTCATATCCTGGTAAGAGGCAGCTAGACAGCGCAGTGGATAGACTGCTAGGCCTGAAATCAAATCTGGCCTCAGATACTTCCTAGCTGTATGACCCTGGGCGAATCACTTCACCCTGTTTGCCTTAGTTCTTCATCTGTAAAGTGAGCTGGAGAAGGAAATGGTGAACCACTCTGGTATCTCTGCCAAGAAAACCCCAAATGAGGTCACAAAGAGTTGGACACAACTGAACAACAACATAACACTCGGGGTAAGCTTTTAATGACAGAAAAGCCGGGAATGTCAGATCTTTTCTTTTAACCTTCACAAGGTAATTGGACAGTATTTCAGATGTGTTAAGTTATTGAAGTTAACACCATAGACAAGAAGTGAAAATACTAGATATGTTTAAAGAAAATGTGTTAGTCTGGGTGAGTTACAATCACTATGGAAACTACAACATTTTTCTAATTTAACACAACACAATATAAAAGACCCATGAGAATTAAAAAAAACCCCACAACCAACAACATTCTATGACTGGTTTTGAGCTGTTAAAATAACTCAAGCATTTATTAAGTGCCTATTATGGTTTAAGGTACTGTACAACGTGTTGGGAATACACAAACAAGAGAAAAACTATCCTTGTCCTCAAGAAGCTTACATTCAATGGGGGAGAAGGGGCGATACAATACATGTGCAGATACATAAACACAAAGTGATTTTGAAAGGGAGCAAGAGGTTGCCACAAAATAATAGATATGATTTTTTGGGTGGGGCAATGGGGGTTAAGTGACTTGCCCAGGGTCACACAGCTAGTAAGTGTTAAGTGTCAGGGGCCGGATTTGAATTCAGGTCCTCCTGAATCCAGGGCTGGTGCTCTATCCACTGCACCACCTAGCTGCCCCCTGATATGATTTTTTTATGAATATGCCAGAACTTATACATCTAAATAGTAACTATGAGAGTCCATATAATAATAATAATGCCATCTTAAAGTAATTGCCTCATTAGTCTATATAGTAATAATTAATATTTATATGTTGCTTTAGGATTTGCAAAGCATTTTATATATAACAATTCATTTGATCCTTTAAAACAACCTTTCTGTGGCAGGTGCTATTATCAACATCAGTATTTTACCAATTGAGCAGCTAGATGGCACAGTGTATAGAGTGCCAGGCCTAGAGTCAGGAAGAGTCATCCTTGTGAGTTCAAATCCAGCCTCAGACACTTACTAGCTGAATGACCCTGGGAAAGTCACTTAACCCTATTTGACTCAGTTTCCTCATTTGTAAAATGATCTGCAGAAAGAAATGGCAAACCACTTCAGTATCTTTGCCAAGAAAACCCCAAGTCAAACACAGAAGAAACTATTGAATAACAACAACAGTCTTACCAATTAGAATATTAATTTCAGGTAGGTGAAGTGACATCCTCCAGGGGTCACATAGCTAGCAAGTATCTGAAGTGACAGACTGTCTTAACAGACTTAGGAAGGTTCAGAAGAACCAGGGCCAATAGGAGGAAGCATGGAACATGGGACAAGGCAATAAAACAAGCCAACTTTGTTAAGATGCCATAGAATATGAAGGGTCATCAAGCAGAATTGTGGAAACCGATCAGGTCTACTGGGACCTGGGTAGAACTGGGAGTACTCTGGAAGCACCTTCCAATCACTAAACCCTGTGAGTTTTTATAGGATTCTTATCTGGGCAGGAAACTTATAACTTTCAGGTTTCTTAAAGAACATTCCCTTGTCTTCTGGCTTGGGAGAAGAGATATAGAAACATAAGAGAAAGATGATAGAGAAAATTGCAAGCTGGGGAACTATTCACCTTAGAGGAAAGAAGGAAGGAAACAAGCATTTATTAAGCACCTACTATGTGCCAAGCACTGTGCTAAGTATATATGAGTATTATCTTATTTGACCCTCACAACAATCCTGGGAAGTAGGTGCTATTATTATCCCCATATTTCAGTTTAGGAAACTGAGATAGAGAGAGGTTAAGGGACTTCCATGGGGTCAGACAGCTATTAAGTGTCTGAGGCTGAATTTGTCTTCCTGACTTCAGAACTGCAGCGCTCTATCCACTGCACCACTTAAGTATCTCATTGCTGATGTGGAATTCAGGATAATACATGGCAGTTTGCAATGGCACTGAGTCAGAGTACCCAAGGTGAAGGAACATGACAATAAGATTGAGCTTCTGCCAGGCTCATGACAGTATAATCAACCATTTAATTCATAATCTACCAGCATGTGGAGGATACTCTTAGGCTCAAACTCAGCAGTATATTACCCCGTAGGAATCATATAGGGAAATTGGAGCAAAAGAACCTAAGTTCAAATCTTTGATCAGCTACCGACTATCTGTATGACCTTGGAAAAGTTACTTAGCTTCTTTTGTGGGCCTCAGTTTCCTTATCTGTAAACTTGGAGGTGGTAGACTAGTTGATTTCTAGGGTGTCTTCCAGATCTAAATAATATTGCCCTATGACTTCCAAAGATGATAATAACTGGCATTTACATAGTACCTACTATGAGCTAGGCACTGTGCTAAGTGCTTTATAAATATTATCTCATTTGGCTCTCACAATAACCCTGGGAGATAAGTACTATTATTATCCCTATACAGTTGAGGAAACTGAGACACAGAAAGGTTAAGTGACTTGGTCAATCAAGGTCACAAGGCTAACAAGTGTCTGAGGCTAGATTTGAACTCATATCTTCCTGATTCCAGGTTCAGTGTTCAATCTAGAAGTAAAATTTACATTATAAGTCAATGGGGGGGGCAGTTAGGTGGTGCAGTAGATAAAGCTCTGGCCCTGAATTCAGGAGGACCTGAGTTCAAATCCGACCTCAGACACTTAACACTTACTAGGTGTGTGATCCTGGGAAAGTCACTTAACCCTCACTGCTCCACAAAATAATAATAATAATAATAAGTCAGTGGGGGCTGGGGGCTGGAACCTGTGTTGTAGGGGGTATGGAAACTCCTTCTGCTGATGTATATCAGTAACTCTTCTGTAACTTTTAGTTTGACAGAGAGAATAAGGGGGGGTGAGGAGGCTCTGAGAGCTTAAGTCACTTGCCCATGATTACAGGGACAATATATTCATAAATTAAGTGTGAATTTAGTCATGTTCGGTTCTTAGTGACCCATTTGAGATTTTCTTGGCAGAGATACTGGAGAGGTTCAGAGTAGCTAGGTGCTATAGTAGATACAGTGCCAAGCCTGGAGTCAGGAAGACTCAAATTCCTGAGTTCAAATCTGGTTTCAGACACTTAGTTGCTATGTGACCCTGGGCAAGTCACTTGACCCTGTTTGCCTCAGTTTCCTCATCTGTAAAATGAACTGAAGAAAGAAATGACAAACCACTTCAGCATCTTTGCCAAAAAACCCTCAAATGGGGTCATGAAGAGTCAGAGTATTTTGTAAGTTCCATTAAAATCACAACACATGGAGTAATTGGTAGATTTCATTTCAGTTCTCTTTCTACCAAGAGGCTATTAAAGAAGTACCTCTAAAAGTTTACCTTCAAAGGAAACAGTAGAGGGGACAAGAAGAGCCATTTTCTCATTTTCTGTATACACAAAACCAACTGGGTTGCCTGGAAGTGACCATTCTTCTCGAGGTCCCCAACATCTCCTCGGTGACACCCTCCTAGGATGAATATCTGCCTGTAGCTGGGCCCTGCCATGCAGTCTGACACATTCCTGATGCTGGCATTCTCTGCTGAAGAGAAACCTGGCACTCATGTGACATGCTGTAGACAAGGAAGAACAGTCGCTGGCAAGAGGAGTGTATGGAGCAGCTTGGGCACCACAGGCCCAAACTGTTCTTGGCTCCGGCTCTGCCTCTGTTAGCGACTCTTCCAAAAGCCTGGGAGCATTTGAGGATTCCTCTCTCTTATGCTTAGAGCTTTACATGCAGAAAGCCTTCTCAGTGAGATCAGTAAAAGAGGAGGCAGCTGAAGTATGAGCCACTGAGGTCTGTGGCAGCATTTCAGGCAATAGCAAAGATGGGCATATCAAGGCTTCGCTCGGGTGGGATGACTAGATATCTTGGCTAGGGCTGCATAGCTGGATAGTGATAAATTCTCACGTCCTGGCCTCTTTAATGTGTCCTGGGGCAAAATGTCTCTCAGAAACATTCTAGCCACCTAGTGTTGGGTTGATTACTTTTTTCCTATGGAGCTAGGCTAAGTGGCCTGTTGTTGCACCTTTTCTCTCTCCCTCATTTCCTTTTCCCTCTTCTCTCTCTCTCTCCCTCCCTACCCCGCCCTCTCCATTTTCCTTCCCCTTTTTCCTCTCACCTTCTCCTCTGAACTTTCCAACCTTCATGTCAATGCCAAGGTCATACACTGCCAGTCATCTTGATTTTTGTCTTGCCACAGGACTTCAGTGACTCAGGAAAAGAGAGTGAGGCTGACACAACTTTGTGCAATTCTGCCTCACTTAAATCCAATTCATGTGCAACTTAAGACATCAAAATGTCATTGGTCCTCTTTGAAAGTGAGGGATGGGGGCAGCTAGGTGGCAC